>NC_143109.1:3666666-3971388 GCF_061535455.1 Colias philodice | reverse complement strand
ATGACGGTTATTGGCGGTCATGAGGTGAATAAAGCCCGCTTGAAATTCCGTAGCGTACTCTAAGAAACCCCAGTATAATTTCATTGAAATTCAGTATCTAAAGTGCGGTTGCGGTGCACGTTGAATGCTACATTTCAATGGACGGTATGACATATTCATAGTGTCGCTACTGGGTACCGAATTATGCTGAGATTTCGCTTTGAAATTATTATGTTATAATAAGGAACTTGCGCGTTAGTGCTGGTTATTATAGTGGTGTTTTGAGTGAAAATAGTTTAGTCGTTAGTGAAATTTCTTGCGATTTAAATGAAATATTATAGATGTGGTTCAAAATATTAATACAATGAGTGAATGCTTTTATTGTTTGTCCCAAAATGATTACGGGATATCCTTTGTGTTCACACAATCTATTTGATCAGTACATAATTAATCCATACTAATATTATAAATGTCACTCTGTAGTAACTCTGTCTGTCTGTCTGTTACTCAATCACGCCTAAACTACTGAACCAATTTCATGCAAAATTTGGTATGGAGATATTTTGATACCCGAGAAAGGACATAGGCTACCTTTTATTGCGAAATATGTACCACGGGCGAAGCCGGGGCGGACCTCTAGTTATTAATAAATTTTATGTGGGAGGTGCGTCTATTGACATTTCTAGAAACGTTGAGCTTCATCTAAAGACTGAATGCTGAATGAAAAATAAACCTAATACTACCCAATTTAATCAATTTCAATCGATCAGTACAATAACGTATTGCCAAACATTTTAATTTCTCATCAACAAGTATATTCAATTTCTAAAGTGTATTAAACACTGTTGAGAAGAATAGATCAAATGCTTTGCCCTCGTCGGCTCGAAAAGTCAAACAATGTCAAGTAGCCGTGAACATATAATGTTGAACGTTTGTTAAGCCGCTTAGCGAGCGGAACGGTGTGACACCACTCGTTTAATACCTTTTGATTGATATCGATTCGATGTATCGACGCTGTTCCCTTCTGGCCCGCTTTAATGTCCCATATGGCTTATTTACATTTGTATTTGGTGCGTGAAACGAAATTCCAACAGCTCTTTATTGTTGGTTGTTCGTACTCTACTGGATATTACTTCGTTAAAAACAACGATTTCAAAACTTTCTTTTCTTCCTGCTACCGATCATTTTTCAAAACGATATTCATGTGAAATTTCATTCAGTTCATGTGAAAATACAGTTTTGGGTGGATTTTTTCTTACGTAGATTCTTGTGGAGGACCTAGAGGTCAACGTTTACCACTTTGAGAATTGCTGGTTTAAAGGATTGTCTCAATGTCATGGACATTGTCGTAATAAGCTCCGGTGACGGCAGCTCGGCTCGGCAGTCGCGTGAATAGGCCGTTTTAGATCTCAGTAGGATTATCTAGCCACAGAATTGCCTCGTCATGTAATAGGCATTGTGGTGTATGAAATGGTCGCTGTGTTTAGTGAGCAGAGTGTTAGTAACAAAGCCCTTATTTCTATTACCAAATGTAAGAGATTAGTAAGGGTTGATTAATGAAGTAATATTGTTTTCCATTCGACACCCATCTGTGATCAATTGGGGCAGATGTTTAGTTTCTTCAGTGTTGCTTTTACACGATGTTTTGGCGATTTTGTTTTCCGGAAGCAGAAACACATAAGCTTCTTATAGTCTTCTTATAGTAGTAGTGGCATATTAGATGCCAGCATTTTACAAGTCTTTCAATGGCATATAACATTTTATACATTGTGATTTGTGATATTACATGTACACTTTACCTTGAAAACCTAGATAGAGTTTGCACACGTAAGCTTCCCAACGCCAAAATTATCACGTTGAAATTTATTAAAGCAAACCTCGTTAATATGTAGATCGTATGTACATTGGTTTAAATATATCATAACTATTCCGTGGAGTGCATTCGTAGGTAGGCATGTATTTGATGTAACGCTTCACACGTGAAATTGAATTCTGTCGTGCAGCAATTTAATTAGCCCGTTTGAAATAATAAAGCGTTTTTACATTTTTTGATGAACTATTGTTGTTTTTTTTGTAATCAGAGTTAATCAAATATAGTTCGTATGTTTGTACGTTGTAGATGAGTCTATCGCGTAAATGATATCGCAGTTTTGATGGTATTATGTGAGATTATTACCAAAGACCGTTCTGACTTCTGTGTCAATGCAGTAGCATTGAATATTCAGGATGATCTTTGGTGATAATCTGTAGTGCAAATCCTTGATACCAGGGAAGGTATACGAGCGTACATGTCACTAGATTCTGAACATACTGCTGTCTCGCCGCAATTATTGGTAGTAAATACCTTATGCAATTGGCCATATCATTTATGATGATTATTGCCTATATGGTTATTAATGGCAAATGGATGTGGCATTCAATGTCTCGTAAAATCTCTCGACATGTGAACTATATTCCATTCCTTCAACTCGGATATTATATGAAGGCATAACCTAAATCTTGTATGCACTGTATGTCACATATCGTCGAACTATTGTACATGTTCATTTCCTGGATAGGCTTCCTTCCGATTGAAGCTCTAGAATATAAATTATAAATGCCAATATTATTTTCAATTTTAAGGTAAAGTGTCTTGTTATTCAAATTTAGAATATCTCTAAATTTGAATAACAGCCTATTCAGTCAATCTATTTATTGACTTATTCAAATATTTGTGAATTCAATCGACTACACTGAAAGTCGATTTTTATGCAAATTGTTCAGCGGATATGGAGGGGAAGGGAAGAAATCTAATTGCTTTTATGTATTTTCCGATGAGTCAGGGAAGTATAATTATATAGCCTTCCACTTATGTCGTTCGTTTTACTACAAGATTGAAAATGTAAAGTCATAATATTGATTGTACACTTATTATTCAACAAAACGTAATTTTCAGTTTCGTTTTCAGCTTAGAGGTATTTAAAGCGTACTAAAAAGTTTATTCCAATGAAGAACTAATGTCTTTATGATATAAATATGAGCAAATTTTCATCAGACAAAGATACTGTATACATTTTTCTTTCCAAACTGCTCCATAATCCATCGAGTACCATAGTGAATATTACGCAAGAATTATGACTTATGATCCTCAGGAACGTCGGTTTCTTAGCAAACAAAAGGTAGCTTAGTTCTGCACACATATTATACATAGTTATATATGTGGACATATGAAGTGTCAGTTTGTTTAGGTCGTGTCCCATTTCTAGTGACCCATTCGCGAGTGAGATCATTGTTTGGTGACACAACACCACGCGGTCACTGAATTACCTCTGCGAATAATTTAAACTTTAACGAACTCATTTAAATTAGATGGAGGGAGTTGGCGAAATTATAGTTGTGGATAGTAGATACGTTTCAGTTGGTGGAACGTTGTTCTAGCGTAGCATCAGCGAAACGGGGATTCTGGGCTAGGATTTAAGTTTGGATAATAATGTTAATGGTAGTTACTAGTTACTGATCCGTACAAGTGTGATTTAGATTCTCTCTCTTATTTTCCCCAAAACGTCATGGTTTTTTATTAAAAAAGTTGAGCTTTTTTGTATCTGAGATGATGCGCCGAATCTCTATGATGTTTATTTTATTTTATTTTTGATGTGATAATATTAACTCAATTATATAAAAACCTTTGTCACAAAGATTTCTCCATATAGCTGGTCATCGTGGAACCATTAAATAAGGAATGGCACGGAAAATGCTGAACTAGAATGACTTAATACTTAATATAAATAAAAAAATACTCTTGATACAATTGCTTCTATTTCCAATCAACGAAGCTCAGAAGTAAGAGCCATTTTATCATACAGGACTCGGTAAAGAATCAAATTGGACCCTTCGTTTCCGACCAACTACACATACCGATAGGTACATACGTCAAACTGATAAAATCTTGCAGTCTGGAGATTAAAGTAGTGACTAACAAGAGGAGAAGATACAATTATTATTATTAGCTATTGGATATGCATTTAAAAACATAAGTCACAGATAGTACAGGCTACAGAGCATTTCCATTCTCGCCAACTAACTTATTACCATGACATCATGCTAATTTGCAGAAGTAATCAAAGTCATTAAAACCAATTCTCACTAATTTATCGTATGCAATCTTGCCTTTGGCGGTTCTGTCGTGTGCTCTAGGTATGTGACTGTCTATACAATATAATATCTACAATAGATTGATTGGAAGAAATCGCTATTTATTGATAAGACCGCTATTTGTCTCAAATTGTAATTTTGCTCAGAGGAATAAAGGATGTATAAATAAATAATATACACGTGCCGATTATGTTAACCGAATAAATATTCATTACACTACATATCTATTATACCAAGTAAATTGATAGTCTTGTTTTTATTTAATTGTTGTTCCTAGTTTTCTGATTGTTGTGGTTGCGATCAGACAGGATATTTATTATTAGAGATAAAATATCATATGACAGTCCCAAGTTCGAAACAATTAGTTACTTTTATAAGACAATTTTAATATCACAAATGAATATTCTTCTCTTTTATTTATGTTATCAAAAGTATAGGAGGTGATAACAATTTTATTATACTGTAATATTCTGTATATACAACCTATCAATATTCGTAGAATTTCAGTACAAAAGCAAACATCGATCTTGTAATTTCTAAGCCGGTATAGAAGTTTCTGAAGCTTTAAGTTCAAATCTGAAACAAGTTTAACAATGGTCTTTTGTTCGTTTATTTTTAAAAGTTGGCATACATGCTTAAAATATTTATCGAAAGAGGTGGTTAGAAATTTCGTCGTACTGTGATTGTATCTTAACTTTTAATATGTGAATAACTGAAATGAATGATGTCTTAACTCACCCTGAACTGTATATAATAATAAGTAAAGTAAATAATAATAATCTCTTCAATATTAAATTTAAACATTGTTTAAACAATAAACATTATTCTACGAACTGCGATATTGAATTAAATTTACAAACAAAATATTATGTTTTGGAAAACATTTATAAATGTTGCAATTTTATATCACTACAATATTCGTACATTCAAAGTTGAGACGCACAATTGAAGTGTTCAAACAGTTGGCACAATAATAAAAACTTGGTAAAGAATACAGATCACGTTCTCCTATTGTTATAGTATTATAGTATACGGTACATGGCCTGCACTTCGCAGTCTAGCCAGGAATTCAAAGGATCTACGCTGCGAATCCGTTATTGTCAAGAGATATTTTCAAATGGGATTTTGGGCAATGTCATTTTGAGCCTCTGGCATAGAGTTCTGTTATGTAACCATCGTATGTTTATGGTCGTAACGTGTTCAACTGTATAGTGTGATTATAAGTTATATGAGTAATGCCTATTTTCGAGGTATAATTGCGTTCTCTATTACAAATGCAATGTTATGCGCATTTATAATGGGAGTATCGATGTATGCTTAATGTAGCCTGTGTGTACGGTAGCCTTCAAAATATAAAGTTGATTTATTTTTTAATGATTATTTTATAAAGTTGTTAATATATTATTCACACGCATATTCTATATTTCGTTAATTATCTTTTTATTCTCATGTAAATGAGTTCTAGCTACTTGACTTCGGACGGAAACGTAGAATGGAATAGACGTTCCGCTTTATCATTAATCAAAAATTGGTATGTTTTGAGTATTTCCTGATATACTATTCTATATTTACTATGGAAAAGTACCTAGATATCGTATAGTTTAATAAGTAGAGCGGAGGGTTTATATCGGTGTATTCCCCGTGGTCCATCCGCTATGACCCACTGGTGGGTCTGCGGGGTTGTTTTTTTCCCGTATACTGCTACTGCTGCTATAATAGAATGGTATGATATAGCTGTGGGTACACCATGATCCAACTTTTCTAGGCTTTAAAATTATTCAAAAGACATTTTCTAGTACAATTTGCATTTAAAAAGCCAACACAGGACGATCAATATGTCTATATCTGTAGTATAATATGTTTGGTACAGCAGTATGTGTGCTATAAAGCTCTTTGAAGCCTATCAATATTGATGGTTTACGCAAAACACAAGAATTCAATATACCAAGTACCAAGGTGTTTACTGTTTAGTACATTTTACTAAAAGCAAATATGTGTACAACTATTGAGTTTAGTTAAACACTGATAAAGATTCAATACATACCTAAAAGTGAATCCTTCGATGATTGTAATATGGATGTGACGGGATTCGCTATAGGCATAGTATAAATAGGTTTCCAGGATTTAATTAAAACAGAAGACAATAGTTTCTAGTGTAGGTACATTCATAGTGCGACGTGTTTCATAGACGTTACAACGTGCGGCTCGTGAATGGGATCCTACAATCAATGTCCATTGTGAAGTTGTATAATTGTACTCGTATTAATGTATGCTAGAAGGATTTCAGAATCATTTATTGTGCAGGACATCTGTTTATATGCTCCCAGGCGCCTAGAAGATCTAAATACAGTTATAAATATATGAGTTAACATTTTGCGATAGGGATTTGCAAACAAAGATGATATAACGTTAATAAAATATTCAGTTTTAGGTGGCTTGAAAGGTTTGTCTCTGAACACAGAATAATCGACGCCTAAATAAAATTGTAGTAGGGATTTTTACGCTTTTACTTTGGTGTGTACCAGGAATTCGATTCGCAAGTTGATTGAAAAATCAATACGCTGCCTAAAAATCGGTGGCTTTTGAAAGTAGCGATACAGCAGATTAGTTTTTTATAGCTCCATAAAATTTATACATCCCATATGAACATACAGGATGAAAACTTTTTGAGCATTGCTGTACGCGTATTCTGGTTTAAAATGAATAAAAATTTAATTGAATTATATTTGCACCATGAATATGTAGTACTTGCGAATAAGTTTAAACGTAGTTATTGCAGTTTTCCGTCTAATGCTATTCTCAGCGTAGGACTGCATAAAAAAGTTTACGAGATGTCACTTGCAGTGTGGTGCTCGTTCGTTTCTCTTTTTTTATCTCAGTGTTTTTGTCGCTCTGCAAACTTACCAAGATGAAACGTTGCCGTTCCTTTTTCTTAATTAGAAAATTTTATAAAGAACGGACCCATTTAATTTCTTAAATTGGGTATTTCTGAGAAACAATAAGTATTTGAAACAGTGCAAGTGTTATAAGTATTGTTCTTGGTTATTTATTACTTTTTTTAAAACTATGCCATGTATTATAAAATTTTTAAATAGTTGGTGTAATTCGAAAATGCACGGAAACATTTCGTTTCGTGAAAAACCTCTCTTCATGTTAATGCAATTAGTGTTATGTTAAAACGTTAATAGGTTGGAATTAAAGCGTCGACAGTTTTCCCATAAATCAGAAGTGTTCGATAGTTGTTGCGCTCATGAGTTAAGTAGAAGAAAGTTTGGTGCAATTAATACCCAATAGTTTTACATTGACGTAGTGCTTGTATCGATTCGATGTACCGCGGCCTTGTCTCTATCACGCTATTGAAGAAGTTTTGTGGATTCATGAGTAAATTGTCGTATAATAATAATGTGTAGTGTAGAATGAACTCTAGGCTCCGTTCCAAATATGTTAAAGGGTGGGTGGTCCTCTATAGCGTTTCCTGTTATGCACATCGGATAGTGTGCAGTGAATTCTTATCAGAATAACTTCAAGTTTAAAGATGATTCAAATTTCAATGTGACTATATAAAAGAAACGCAAACGAAAGAACAATGCACAGATAGTATTTCGGTTGAATCTGCAAATTTATTCAGAAACTGAGTTGTAGAATTTAGTCGATCACATTCTCTATTGGATGGTTTTTTCAATTTCCGCAGATATATGCCGTTAGTTTTTTCAATAAAAATGCAGGAAAGAAGAAATATATAGACTAGTACAATTTTTGAATTATTTGGATAAATTTGAAAGCGGTGTGGCTCTCTCTTGGGTACATTTGCCAAGAGTGAATTGCTTGATTTCGTAAAGGTATCTTGGTTTCTCGAGAGAGCTGAATAGTAACATTCTAAGTGACATGCTCGGTTGCTTGGACACTTTACCCAAATTAGGTTTATCTGTCCGAATTCAGACATATTTGTCTGGTATTTTGGCAATTTCTACAGATTTTAAACAAGGTTACACACTTAGGCTATTCTTTACATTTCTAACATATGAATTAGATATTGCACGAACCGTGAGCTTGAACTCAATAAATGCTTATTGATTAATAATTAATTAATAATATGACAAATCAGTGGAAAACATTAGGCGTCAACAGTGAAGCACACCCTGCCCGGCGGTTATTCGTAGATTGCAATATAATTTTTGTAAAGCAATCGTAGCCAATATTAATTAGGTCCCCTTAACTTTTAATTAGCTTGACCAATGAAACGTTAAATTTATGTAATGGTTATATTTTTTAACGTTATGGGATGTTGCGTAGGGTGAAACGTACATTAAAGTGCATATATGGCCATTTGGCATTGGCACAAGCAGTTTGTCCAATATGCGATAAAACTAAAATGTAGGCTCTTATCGGGAACGTATTCGACACTCTGTAAAAATATTACGCGATGTGAAAAGGAATTTCTATCAACTATACAATTGGTTGAGCTTACATTGTCTTTTACAGCAGCACATAGGAGCTCTGAAGTAATAGCGAACTTCTGATTAGCATCAATGCTGGAAATTGTATGTTTTTATCTGTCCTGTGTTCGTCTCTGTTGCTTTATTCTTAAATAAAATATGTTTAAAATTGTCATGTCTCTTGCGTAGTAGTATAAAAGTTTTCCCAGGAACCTAAATACCAAACTTAACCTAGTACTTTTTTATTGTCAGGTTCACGACGAGATTTGAGGTGTTTGTACCTCCCGTTAGAAGTCACATGATAAATTTGCAATTTGAAAGATCAGCTTTAAAATCGTAAGGTGCTCGTGTTGCACGTTCTCGCTGTTTACCTTGACTTCGTTCTAATGGAATAGTAATTATCTTCATAAGACTTGTCTTACCTTAAAAGTGGTTATGGCGCGTCTCCAAAACTATTTATACTTTACGCAAATATTGTACATTTGATACTACGATTCGTATGTTTGTTCTATGAATACTTATAATATAAAATATTTATTTTTATTCAATTATACAGATGATTGTGTTTTACGAAAGTTATTAATTGAAAAAAATAATGAATATCCAAATGTGTTTTGTACTTTTTTACCAAATCACGTTCCGTCAGAAGCAAACAAGATTTACTTTATATAATTCGTGAATTGTAGTACGAAATAAGTAACATGTTTTTATCGTCATCCTTCACGTGTAAAAAGTTTTCTTATTATGAAGCTAGCGCCACTAACAAATTGGATAAATTGCCGGCGACCACCTGCGGTATTTTAACTGCAGATTAAGGATTTGAACATGGACTATATTAATCTTTATAAACCGTTGAATTTCTCAGCATGATGCTTTGTAATTTATCGGGCTTATTAAATTTAAGCTAATTATACTCTGCCTGTATATTCTATACTTCCATAATCATATTGTAAAGTTGTATTTTTTGGTTTGTTGAAATTATTTTCACCTTAGAAAGTTATATCCTTACCGAATATCGTTCGGTATAATATTATAATTTATAACCATGGAATACATAGCTTTAGTTGAGTCCGATCTAAGTTATTCAATCCTATATACCTGTGGTTGTGTTTATTTCTTTATATCGTATCCTACGATCCCGATTAGAGCGCAAGCACTTATTGAAAGTGCACAGGACACTGGATAAATATACATTAATGCTTATCTTTACGTGTATTTTATTTTTGAGAAATAAAATTACCTTATCGAAAATAGTGGAGAGAGTCTACAATAATCGTAATAAGAGCAGAGTGTACAAGAGAATAACGAAATATTTATTCAAATACATACACAATGTTGAAACTGCTTCAATTCAAGCATTTAATATTACCCGTTAAATATACAGAGACCACACTTAAAAGGAGCAGGAGATACATTTACGTGGCATAAGAGAAATACGTGACAATAAAAACAAGAGGTGGGACTAAATTAAGTGCTCCGTGCGGAAACGTGCGGTGTCGTAAATCTCCGACACGGAAAGCTTCCTCAATTTTCAACTGCATCCAGGTACAATGCAAACACTTATATTAACAATTCAATTTATCGTGATACAATGTGTACGATTATTCAGTAATTTATTTTTCCAAAGGTTGCCTGCAAGAAAACGCGTCTAAGCGATAAGGCCGACAAATTGCACATTTCGCAACAATTTCGCATTTAGCAGTAGCTCTTAACAAGTTTGTTTGCAAATTGACACAAATAAAATCAAAGTTTTTATTAAAATAATATTTGTATTATAATTTGTAAAAGTTATACGCGAATGATATACGAGGGCGCCGCGGATCCGTCCAGTTTCAAATTAGATTGCTTAGTTTGGATTCGTATGAGAAAGTTTCCGAGCGAGGAGTAAATTAAATGTGTTTGGATATTGGCTCGATATTGATATGGATACGAAGATATTATTTTATTGAACCTTAATGTTTACATTAATGCTTAACAATTGGGTAATAGATGGTATAACAGCGTTCCTTTTAAACTAAATAACATCTTCATAATACATATGAAAGTTCACATAAAATGAATGTCAATAAGTCGAAAGTATAAAGGTAATTATTTAAAGTTTGTGTTACGTGAGCTTGTAAAAATGTAAAAGCATGTATGTTAAAATTTTGCCTAGTCATATCAATGTGAGATTCATTATTGAACAGAACATTATAATTTGTTCGACACTACGAATGTTGAGACTCGGAAATTATGTGGGTTAATGTCGTAGAAAGTGATGGCGAAATTACACATGTAAAAGGGGAATTTAGACATTTTAATTACATTTATTGCTTGATAAACGCGTAGAAACGGTAAAATTTCCTTGAATATACCGGTATAATGTCGCCGAAAAACCGCTCTGTAAAGTTAATATCTCATTCAAAACGTCGAGAAAAATGTTTAAACAGCTAAAATTTAATGCAACTCAAACATTTGGCGACGAAAAGCATTGGTATAATGTTCATTGCATTTTTTGCGATCGTCTGATGTTTGAAAATTGGTGTTTTAACTTTATACTGCACTATAAACGTTTTAAAAATCATTATGTTTATCGTAGAATCCTTTCGCATTGCCTAAAAGGAGTGAAAATAACTATCTTTAAGAAAATTCGAAACTTACTGTTTGTTAAATCTTAATTGACGTAGCCCTAAGGAAGTACCTGTTTTCGGGATTCTTCAAATAAAGAATTATAATTTATCACTATTATATGACTGACATCGTTCAATATCATTTTGTTTAAACAATTTATTTATATTAATGTGTAGTAAGTGAAATCCAATACAATACAAAAATAAATAAAACGAGCATGAACAAATTGAGATACAGTAAATCCCTTATAACGTAAAGGGCTACTTATATTTACCCTGGTAATACATTAGCAGAAATATACGTATATCGTATAACAGAGTTCTTTGTTCAAGCGACCAAAGCAATTACTCCTTTCTTCAATATTTTCATCCGTTTCTATTCACGTTGGTAAAAAGGAAACGTGAAAAATACGTTTCTACTAGCTAGTCGGTCAAGTGGCATTGCTTCGGAACTCGCAAAATGCTTCAGAGAATTTTCTTATAGCTCCATTTGTACAATATTGGTTTTTAATTTTCATTTATTGAGATCTCGATTTGAGTAACAATCGATTAAATAGCTATCGGAGTAGATAGCTTGAAAGATTTCATTTTAATAAGGAACTGAAGGGTGTTTAATATCGAATGATATTATTCAAAGGAGAAATGAATTATGATTGGAATTATCGGAAATATGTACAAGGTGTACATTAAAAGCAGTCAAGATATTAATTTTATCTTTAGCTGTAAATCTCTCGAGAATTTCATTAAACTTGTATAAGTTGTATCCATGATGCACATTTATAATGACTCTGCTTCTAGATTTACCTTCTTGCCTCGATTGTCCAAAGATCCGTAGTTGTATGGCTATATTTTAATTACATACTGGGGTTATAAACTCTATAACACAATGTCATTTGATGGATAGAGTAACAGGCTATTACCACATCGTCGTTCGACAATGGACCCCCAATGTAATGAGCGCTCGGAGCGTAACCAACCATGCCCGAAACGAGTCATGGTTGTCTTTTCATATATGTGGACAAAGAATTGACCGCTATTTAGTGGTTGCAGGGTTCCGTTTTACACTATTATAGTTTGCAGTACAATTAGTGTGGTGCTCTGTCCGAAGGTTGATTGACATTAAAGCGTTACTAGCAATTGCAGCAATAATGAAAAGTGGTCTTGAGAAAATAGGAAAAGCCGGATTGTAAACATCTATCTAATATTCCGAGAGGCGTTTCTTCATTTTGAGACACAATTATCAGTATGACATAAATCCCTACTGTGTATATAATCTTTACACTTGAAATAGAGGATAATATTTATGATGATACCAAAAAACAATGACATGATATAAAGGTAATAAAAGCCAGTTACTAATTAATTAGCTGGCAAGTGAAACAAATTATGTAGTTTGATGGTGTTGCACATGAAGCTGTTTCAATGATTGCAAATCAATGTTTGAGGGCTGAAAACGAGAACACTTGATGAAGCAATTCAAGTTTATGCCATCGAGAAAATGTATGCAAACGATCGAACTGGGACAAACGTGCGAAAATATTTTTCCTCATTGCTCTGTGAATATACATGGAAGTGTGTGACGGAATAATGGCTAATTGGGATATTGTTTTTGTGTGTGTGAGTGTAACACAACACGGGGTTAATTTAAAACGAAACCGAATTACTGTAAAAGTTATTCGCGAATGATAAAGGGGATAATTAATGGACAATTTAAAGAACAGTGGTTAAAATTTCGTTTTAGTTCTCTTGTGAATAGAAAGGTTAGGGTAGCAATATTTACCTTATTTTGATGTCATCAAGCTTTTTGTTAGGAATTAGTCCATTGAATGAGTCCCTCCAAGGGGGGTCTAGAGTGCGTGAGTTAGTAACGTAAGATGTTTTTTCGGAAACATGTCAAGAGTCCCTAGGTAATAAACATACTAAAACCCCGGGCCACTAGGAGGAGCCCCAGAGTGGGGGGAGGGGGGAAATGGGTCCATTTTTTCGTTTTTCGCTTAAATCTCAAAAACGGTACATATTAGAGAAAAACTTTCAAGGAAAAGTTGAAAGGCCATAAAATTATCTACAAGTTGTACCTGAATCATTTTTTCCTATATCCTACCGTTTCTGAGTTATACGCAGTAAAACATGATTTTGGCTCAAACAATTTCCACATCAATCGATCAAAAAATATTTCTTTCTTCCAAAAAACTCAAATGCGCAACTTGTGACCAGTACTGATAGATTGCTCTTAATTAGTTCTATAATTGGTAAAATAAACTCATTCCTCCATGGAAGCCTTTAGGCGGAATCGATTGTCAAAATATTATATTAGGGCAGTTTGAGTTACTGAACTTGATCTTTTTATTTTTTTCTTCCAAAAAACTCAAAAGTGCAACTTGTGACCGGTACAGATAGATTGCTCATAATTAGGTCTATCATTGCTAAAAATACCAGATTCCACCACGGAGGCGTTTACGGGGAATTTAATTTTATCAGGGTAGTTACGATACATGAACTTTTTATTTTTTTTCTTCCAAAAAGCTCAAAAGTGCAACTTGTGACCGGTACAAATAGATTGCTCATAATTAGGTCCATCATTGATAAAAATACCAGATTCCACCATGGAGGCGTTTACGGGGAATTTAATTTTATTAGGGTAGTTAGTTAAAAAGTTCAGGTATCGTAACTACCCTAATAAAATTCAATACCTCCTAAACGCCTCCATGGTGGAATTTGATTTTTTTATCAATGATAGACCTAATTATGAGCAATCTATCGGTACCGGTCACAAGTTGCACTTTTGAGTTTTTTTGGAAGAAAAAAAATAAAAAGTTCAAGTATCGTATCTACCCTAATAAAATTCAATTCCCCGTAAACGCCTCCGTGGTGGAATCTAGTATTTTTTATCAATGATAGACCTAATTATGAGCAATCTATCTGTACCAGTCACAAGTTGCACTTTTGAGTTTTTTGGAAGAAAAAAATAAAAAGATCAAGTTCAGTAACTCAAACTACCCTAATATAATATTTTGACAATCGATTCCTCCTAAAGGCTTCCATGGAGGAATGTGTTTATTTTACCAATTATAGACCTAATTAAGAGCAATCTATCAGTACCGGTCACAAGTTGCACTTTTGAGTTTTTTGGAAGAAAAAAATAAAAAGATAAAGTTCAGTAACTCAAACTACCCTAATATAGTATTTTGACAATCGATTCCTCCTAAAGGCTTCCATGGAGGAATGTGTTTATTTTACCAATTATAGACCTAATTAAGAGCAATCTATCAGTACCGGTCACAAGTTGCACTTTTGAGTTTTTTTGGAGAAAAAAAATAAAAAGTTCAAGTATCGTAACTACCCTAATAAAATTCAATTCCCCGTAAACGCCTCCGTGGTGGAATCTGGTATTTTTATCAATGATAGACCCAATTATGAGCAATCTATCTGTACCGGTCACAAGTTGCACTTTTGAGTTTTTTGGAAGAAAAAAATGAAAAGATCAAGTTCAGTAACTCAAACTACCATAATATAATATTTTGACAATCGATTCCGCCTAAAGCCTTCCATGGAGGAATGTGTTTATTTTACCAATTATAGACCTAATTAAGAGCAATCTATCAGTATGGGTCACAAGTTGCACATTTGAGTTTTTTGGAAGAAAGAAATATTTTTTGATCGATTGATGTGGAAATTGTTTGAGCCAAAATCATGTTTTACTGCGTATAACTCAGAAACGGTAGGATATAGGAAAAAATGATTCAGGTACAACTTGTAGATAATTTTATGGCCTTTCAACTTTTCCTTGAAAGTTTTTCTCTAACATGTACCGTTTTTTAGATTTAAGCGAAAAATGAAAAAATGGACCCATTTCCCCCCTCCCCCCACTCCGGGGCTCCTCCTAGTGGCCCGGGGTTTTAGTATGTTTATTACCTAGGGACTCTTGACATGTTTCCGAAGAAACATCTTACGTTACTAACTCACGCACTCTAGAACTTTTTATTCAATGGACTAAATACTTCAAGACAAGTTAGAATAACGATTCGGTCGATTCGCATGCATGAATTATAATTTTATGGATTTTATTTTGTGTGTGGCTTTTATCGAGTATATTCGTAAAACATTTTAGTATTTATTTTATTCACCCATTGAAAAATATTCTCCCTCGCGGTAAACCTTAATGGTAGACGGTTTTAACATTAAATATTACAAAATAAATGATATTTCCTTTTTACATTTCTGTTCTTGTGACATTTAGCGGATTATATGCGAAGTATTGTTATTACTTATTAGATATTAGTTACTACTATGTGATACAAACATAAATTATAATATCTCCATAGAGCCGGTGTTGATCATTTGGAAATGCCGTAACATCACCCAGTTTGACAGTTTGCAGAATAGTTAATAATTTGGTGCTGTGATAAACGTTGAAATGTTTAGCTGGCTCCTGAAACTAGTTGGGAAGTGTATAATGAATATTGGAGTCGAGTCAGGTTTCAGTGTACCACCATTCGAGCGTCTCTTGTTCAGCTCAATCGATATTCCTGTCCCGAGTCCTCAAGTCGTCTTGATGAAGTTATTACGTAATTGTATGGGATTATTTTTGCAAGGCTTTAGTTGGAATTGCATTTTTTAATATCATTCTAATTAAATGCTGGATTGGTTGTTCAAGGATGTCTTATAAAGCTTCGATGAGATATCAATGTTGTAAAGAAAACGTTATTGAATGGTATTGGCATGATCGTTTAGTAGTACATTTTATTACTAGCTAACTATTTGCATTTTTTAAAGAAAACATCTAAGAGCTTCTTTAATAATGTTCTTCGTAACGTAGGACATGTAAAATTTTACGGAAAATTACCTTACAAAGGAACAGCAAATAAATATTTAATTTAAAAGGCAAACGTTTAGTTTCTCTCTAATGTCGCTAAACACTTTGCCGTAAATATTTAGACATAAGTTTGTTCCAATAAAACTGGACTACTTATCTCAAGCGGAAATCTCAATTAACAAAATGTTCGAGTAAATTAATCTTTAAAACGTGCAATCCGCACATGTTTTTCAGTGGGAAAAGTGTTGAGTTAGCACGCCTCACAGTTTTGTTTGCGAAAATGATCGATATCCTATACGCTCGTATGAAAATGAAAGGTACAGTCACGAGCAATAATATATGCCTAGGGGGCGATGTGCAAAAATATCTGTCACTAGAACTAATTCAATAATATCTGTCTGCCCGTATACAGCAAAAATATCTGACATTAGTAGGCAGCATAATAAAGTGGCATCAAAATTATCTGACGAAAATGTTACAGCAAATAATTGTGACAACCTCTCACGGCATAAATATGTGACATCAACTAGGAAGCAATAATATCTGACACAATTTCATATTTCTGTATTTTGCATCGATTCCTCATACAAATCTATACTAATATTATAAAGAGGAAAGGTTTGTATGTATGTATGTATGTATGGTTTTCACGCATAAACTACTGGACCGATTTTGATTAAATTTGGCACAGATAATCTTTAGACCCTGAGAAAGAACATAGGCTACCTTTTATTTCGAAATATGTACCACGGGCGAAGCCGGGGCGGACCGCTAGTCATAAATATGTGACATCAACTAGTTGGCAATAATATCTGACACAAAATTTCATATTTCTATATTTTGCATAGATTCCTCACAAAAAGCATCAATATGTGACATCAACTAGGAAGCAATAATATCTGACACAATTTCATATTTCTATATTTTGCATAGATTCCTCACAAAAAGCATCAATATGTGACATCAACTAGGAAGCAATAATATCTGACACAATTTCATATTTCTATATTTTGCATCGATTCCTCACAAAAAGCATAAATATGTGACATCAACTAGGAAGCAATAATATCTGACACAATTTCATATTTCTATATTTTGCATCGATTCCTCACAAAAAGCATAAATATGTGACATCAACTAGGAAGCAATAATATCTGACACAATTTCATATTTATATATTTTGCATCGATTCCTCACACAAAGCATAAATATGTGACATCAACTAGGAAGCAATAATATCTGACACAATTTCATATTTATATATTTTGCATCGATTCCTCACAAAAAGCATAAATATGTGACATCAACTAGGAAGCAATAATATCTGACACAATTTCATATTTCTATATTTTGCATCGATTCCTCACACAAAGCATAAATATGTGACACCAACTAGGTGGCAATAATATCTGACACAATTTTATATTTCTGTATTTTGCGTTGATTCCACACTAAAAGCTTTAAATTTTATTTTTAATTTAATATTGAATTAATACAAAATAAATAAATTTTATTTTAACTACGTTGTTTTAAAACATTATTACCATATTAATTAACTAGCTGTGCCCGCGACTTCGTCCGCGTGGAATAGTGACTGCATAGTAGTTACTACTTAACACACAATTATTGAGTAAACACGTCTTGAAACACGTACTATCATATACAACTAAATTATAAGTAGGTACTTACACATTATTATAAAGTAAATAAATAAAATAAATAATAACACAAAAGAACTGTTAGTAAAATTTATTACTAAACTGAGCTATAAAACTTAGGTACAGAAGAGTTCAAAATTTCCAGGATGTGGTTATTCTCCCGCTCCCATATTCCTTCTACTTTCACAGACTTTCAACTTTTCCCTTTCACCCCTAGTAAATGGCAGAACCGATTTTGATCTAAACCATGTCTAATCATACCTATATATTATGTACATGTCATATCCTTTCGTTTGGTACTCCATTTGGATTATTTATCCCCACTATCACCCCTAAGGTGCCCTATATGTAATAAACAGATTAACCAATTTTGATAAAACATGACTAATTGTAATTAACACGTCATTTGATATGCCGCTTGATTATATTATTTGACCACATTCGATTATTCATTCCCACTTTTACCGCTATAAATCAATAAATAAATGAATGAACCGATTTTGATTAAATATGCCTCATCATACTTCTCACGTCAGGTCATGCCCTTTCATTTGATATGCCACTTGGGTATATTATTTGACAACTTTTATTCCCACTTTTATACCTAGTATATCCAATAAATGGATGAACCAATTTTGATAAAATATGTCTTATTGTACTTTACACGTCATGTCTTTCATTAAATAAGTCACTTGAGTATATTTGATAAAATTTATTTATTTATTCCCACTTTTACCCCTATATCAAATAAATGGATGAACCGATTTTGATAACATTGGACTACTTAATTGTTTCTGACAGGTCGTCTTTTTTCATTTGATATATCACTTGGGTATAACAGACAGCATTCGTTTTTCTCATTCCCACTTTTGCCCTACATATAATTATTGGATGAACCGATTTTGATTAAATATGCCTCATTATACTTCTCACGTCAGGTCATGCCCTTTCATTTGATATGCCACTTGGGTATATTTGACAACTTTTATTGCCACTTTTATCCAATAAATGGATGAACCAATTTTGATAAAATATGTCTTATTGTACTTTACACGTCATGTCTTTCATTAGATACGTCACTTGAGTATATTTGATAAAATTCATTTATTTATTCCCACTTTTACCCCTATATCAAATAAATGGATGAACCGATTTTGATAATATTTGACTAATTGTTTCTGACATGTCGTCTATTTTCATTTGATATATCACTTGGGTATAACCTGCATTAACAACTAACATTCGTTTTTTTCACCCCTATATAATATAATAAACAACTAATGTAACAAAAAAACGCATCTAATTCGTATTACCCGTTAGCGAGCTACGGTGGCACAGGCAGACACGCAATACACACATAGCGGTCATAACACCCCTCTTTTTGCGTCGGGGGTTAAAAATATAATACCTACGACATAATTTCAAAGACCTTTTATAAAAAATTTACCTAGAAGTAACCATAATGCTATTAATTTGTGCAGGTTTTAGACTTATGAGCAAAAATCTAAATAAAGGTCCTTTGACCCCCCCTACTACCCCCTCAGCATAACCACCCCCCCGCCCACGCTTGGGTACTTTCGATATGATCATCTGGACATGTCAAGGAATAACTTTAGCGTATAATTTACGTAATAAAGTAATTCATGTATAGAATGCCTTAGCAAATGTTCGCTGTGATTACTTAAATGGTCATAACTTTTTTATTTATGAACCGATTGACATGAAATAAACACTAAATGTTAAATGAAGCTTACCACAATATATTAGTGAAAACCGCATCTAAATCGGATAAGCCGTTTCTGAGATTAGCGTGTTCAAACATACAGACAAACAGACAAACCGACAAACAGACAAACAGACAAAAATTTTTTTAACAACAGTTTTGGGTTTATGATCGATTTAGTAATAACCCCTGCTAATTTTTTTTTACATATTTTCATTGTACAGACACCACTTTTCTAGAATTTTATTATATGTACGTGTTCAAACATACAGACAAACAGACAAACCGACAAACAGACAAACAGACAAAAATTTTTTTAACAACAGTTTTGGGTTTATGATCGATTTAGTAATAACCCCTGCTAATTTTTTTTTACATATTTTCATTGTACAGACACCACTTTTCTAGAATTTTATTATATGTATTGATGATATGTGCCGTCGTTGTATACTACATATTGTATGTCTAGATATTACATATATCCTACTAGTTTAACACCCGCGGCTTCGCCCGCGTTTTCAAAGAAAAACCCGCATAGTTTCCGTTCCTGTGGGATTTCCAGGATAAAAGCTCTCATAAGCGTTAATCCAAGTTACCTTCTATGTGTGTGCTAAATTCCATTTTCTCTTTTATTTGTGTGAAAGAGTAACAAACATCCTTACATGATACTCACGAACTTTCGCATTTATAATATTAGAAGGATAAGATATCATGACAAAATTAAAGTATTCATATACTTATATGAATGCCCACTTGGGTAGATCCTTGGGTAGATCTATTTTATTTGAAGGTTCAGTGTAACCTTCATGTATTATTTAGAAATTGTTTTGTCACATGTTTTGTTATATTTGACATGTATTTGACGTTAGCGGCGTTTGACACGATTGCTCCGTTATTCATTTTCATTTACCTATAATAATTATTATTAGCCTATAATATTGCTATTATTTTATTGAGTATCGAAAATTATGGCAAGTTATCATATTATCGTAATTTTATTAAAAAAAAATATTTACAAAATATAATGTGTCTTTTGTTCATATTCTTACCCCAGCAAAATTCATAACACTAATTCAATAAATAACGTTTTGCCTTTTTAAAATCCTATCCTATCTTATCCTACTAGTCCTACTATAATCCTACTTCCTATCCTACTAATCTAGTATTATTAATGCGAAAGTTTGTGAGGATGTGTATGTGTGTGTGTGTGTGTTTGTTACTCTTTCACGCAAATACTACTGAACCGATTACAATAAAATTTAGCAGACAAATAAAGGGTAACTTGGGTTAACACTTAGGATAGGTTTTATCCCAAAATTCCCACGGGATCGGGAACTATGCGGTATTTCTGTGAAAACGCAGGCGAAGCCGCGAGCGGAAAGCTAGTGTCACATATTTATGCTTTTTGTGAGGAATCAATTATATTTTACAATACAGAAATATAAAATTGTGTCAGATATTTTTGCCTCCTAGGTGACGTCACATATTTATGCTTCGAGAGGTTGTCACAATTATTTGCTGTAACATTTTCGTCACATAATTTTGATGCCACTTTATTATGCTGCCTACTAATGTCAGATATTTTTGCTGTATACGGGCAGACAGATATTATTGAACCCGTTCTTATGACAGATATTATTGCTAATCTGCAAATGGTAATATATTTATGCTTCTGACTGTACAGTCACGAGCAATAATATATGCCTAGGGGGCGATGTACAAAAATATCTGTCACTAGAACAAATTCAATAATATCTGTCTGCCCGTATACAGCAAAAATATCTGACATTATTAGGCAGCATAATAAAGTGGCATCAAAATTATATGACGAAAATGTAGAGCAAATAATTGTGACAACCTCTCGAAGCATAAATATGTGACGTCACCTAGGAGGCAATAATATCTGACACAATTTTATATTTCTGTATTGTAAAATATAATTGATTCCTCACAAAAAGCATAAATATGTGACACTAGCTTTCCGCCCGCGGCTTCGCCTGCGTTTTCACAGAAATACCGCATAGTTCCCGTTCACGGCATAAATAAAATGTAATGTAATAAAACATAAATATGTTACATCAACTAGGTGGCAATAATATCTGACACAATTTCATATTTCTGTATTTTGCATCGATTCCTCACAAAAAGCATAAATATGTGACATCAACTAGGAAGCAACAATATCTGACACAATTTCATATTTCTGTATTTTGTATCGATTCCTCACACAAAGCATAAATATTATGTGACACCAACTAGGTGGCATTCATATTTCTGTATTTTGCATCGATTCCTCACACAAAGCATAAATATGTGTCACCGACTAGGTGGCAATAATATCTGACACAATTTCATATTTCTGTATTTTGCATCGATTCCTCACAAAAAGCATAAATATGTGACATCAACTAGGAAGCAATAATATCTGACACAATTTCATATTTCTGTATTTTGCTTCGATTCCTCACACAAAGCATAAGAGGCCATATCGATTTTAGAGTGATTTTGACTTGTTTCTGTAATTCTTTAGGCGCTCGTTTAACAAAACTAAATTAGTAACAATGTGTTTTATTATCTTAAATTAAAGATTCATTCAATATCTAAAATATGCTCGAGACAATTTATTGATATTCATTGTCCAGTTTGTTTAATAGCCAATAACCTGAGGCGTGTTTCAATTTTTTCCATGCGGGACGTTCGTGTCTTTGTAGTTTACCATCGAGATATATTACTAGAGGGGTTATTCCAAACAAAAACATTGCGCGCGGCCGATGTGGTGGGGTACGTGTGGAACGAGCGAGGCGTGGCTTCAAGTTCAAAGATTAAGCAATGCGTGCAGATGCGACACATTGTGCAATCTGTTTACTCGGTACTATCTGGTGGTACTGATACTAGGGAATTAATAAAACGAGGATTTTATATTAAACTATGTATTTTAATTTCCTTTAAATAATATCAATTTATTAAGCTTTTGTCGTTTTGTGTAGTAATCAATAGTTTTATCAGTTTTTGCTTCATGATGTAATTTAAATGGATACGATGATTCAATGTTGATGGCGTTTACGTATAAGAAACTCACATTTTGAAAAATCTCACGCGAGATTCGAGGATGGGGGAGGGGTTGAATAAATTCTCACGACATCTCACCAGGGGGGGAGGGAGGTGCAGAAAATTTTAAAAAACACCTCACGTAATTTATGGACGCCCCCTTACTCGATCACAATTTTTGTAACTTTACTATAAACGGAACTACATTTAAAAATATACTTTATTTATTGAGTTATAAGGTTGCTTCCATTCTGTTTATTTACATTCTCAAAAACATCAATCGCTGCAGAGGTGGCTTGCGACAAAGGCGGCTTGTGTCAAAGGCCTCGGCGATATCATTTAAGAACATAATATTATGTACTTTAGGCAAACTTGTTATAAGATCTATTTTACTTTCTTATTAGTCCATTTGACAAGGATATTGGGTAAGATACCTATTGGAATAATTTTATTATTATGTATGTACTTATTAAATCCGCGAATAAAAAAAATTTTTAGTCGTGAATATAGAAATTGGGTCGCATTTTTTTAATCCGCGAATAGTAAAAACACGAATAAAGGAAGCGCGATTAAGGAACTTTTACTGTATTAGTTTCTGTGAATGTTGTGTTTATTTGTAATTGTTGTGCATAATAATTTATAAATCCTATTGGAACAACTATTGATTAGGCTTTTTTTAATAAATAAAAATAGGTAAATAAATAAATATTACTTAATATAACCTACCGTTTTACTTTGCGTAGTCGGGTAAAAGTATAAATATTTAGGTACTACACCACGGTAATCTTTCCTAGTAGATATTGTATATACATAGTTAAAAAAATCCAGTTACATTTTTTTAACAGACTCATCGATAGTGTCACGTCTGTGCTGTTAGTCTATGAAAAATGGCGCGAAACGCAGAACGCGTGGTGATTTTTCGCAAAATGATAACAATATTAGTAAAATGCATGACTTACTCATAATAAGGAAACTTACTGGTGAAAAGTCACTCCTCGGGCTTTGTTTGTATTATGGGAACTGTTAAAACAATATCTAAGCAAACACGAAGGCATTTTGAACAGAGCAATAACACGTGTTGACGCGGCAAGCGGGGGGCACAGTCCGACACAGACTAAAGAGACTTGTGATTCTTACCTCTAGCTCGTGTTAAAGAGAGTGTAGTAGCGATCGCCTCTCTAGTACGTAGTACATTCTATCTCTATGTAGTTTACACGGAATTTAAAAGAAGAAGTTTTCATATAAAATATACAACAGTAAAGACACTGAGACATCCTAAAATATGCTCGAGGCAATTTAAGTACTTTTATTCAAAAATTCAAAGAAAATCTAAGTTAAAATAGCCTTACTTTGATGAAATTTTATGTGTATTTGGCGTCGAATTTCTAAAACATACAACAGAGTAAAAAATAAATAAAAAATACACATTAAATGATAGATTTATGCTTAAAAATTTGCAATAAAAAAAATACATATTATATGATTTATGAAAGTAATGGAATATTTTAAAGTTCTCTAGAATTTTCGATTATATACGGGAGCGCAAACGCTGTTACGGCAGACCGCGCTCCGCGCTTTAGGGAGTAGGACGTGTTGCGCTGCTCCGTCAGACACAAAATTACAAAAGTACGTTTTTCCCGCGCGTAGTAGTCGGGAAGCCCACGATACTAGATTAGAATTGGTGGAGTAGACGATACCGAGATAATAAGGTCCTATAATGTTTCCACTTTGAGCGCTTTCAGCCTTTGCTACTCGACTACACGATGATCGCGTTAAAACGTAAAAATACTAGCTTTCGTCCAGCGCAATTTTGTATTAGGACTCATAAATATGTGACACCAACTAGGTGGCAATAATATCTGACACAATTTTATATTTCTGTATTTTGCGTTGATTCCACACAAAAAGCATAAATATGTGACATCAACTACGAAGCAATAATATCTGACACTATTTTATTTAATTTAATATTGAATTAATATAAAATAAATAAAATGTATTTTTAACTACGTTGTTTTAAAACATGATTACCATATTAATTAATATGTACCGTCGTTGTATACTACATATTGTATATCTAGATATTATATCCTACTAGCTTAACACCCGCGGCTTCGCCCGCGTTTTCAAATAAAAACACGCATAGTTTCCGTTCCTGTGGGATTTCCAGGATAAAAGCTCTCATAAGCGTTAATCCAAGTTATCTTCTATGTGTGTGCCAAATTCCATTGTTTTGTCTTTTATTTGTGTGAAATAGTAACAAACATCCTTACATGATACGAACTTTCGCATTTATAATATTAGAAGGATATCATATCATGACAAAATTAAAGTATTCATATACTTGTATGAATACCCACTTGGGTAGATCTATTTTATTTGAAGGTTCAGTGTAACCTTCGTGTATTATTTAGAAATTGTTTTGTTATATTTGACGTTAGCGGCGTTTGACACGATTGCTCCGTTATTCATTTTCATTTACCTATAATATTGCTATTATTTTATTGAGTATCGAAAATTATGGCAAGTTATCATATTATCGTAATTTCATTTAAATAAAAAATATTTACAAAATATAATGTATCTTTTGTTCATATTCTTACCCCAGCAAAATACAAAACACTAATTCAATAAAAAACGTTTGGCCTTTTTAAAATCCTATCCTATCTTATCCTACTAGTCCTACTATAATCCTACTTCCTATCCTACTAATCTAGTATTATAAATGCGAAAGTTTGTGAAGATGTGTATGTGTGTGTTTGTTACTCTTTCACGCAAATACTACTAAACCGATTACAATGAAATTTAGCAGACATATAAAGGGAAACTTGGGTTAACACTTAGGATAGGTTTTATCCCAAAATTCCCACGGGAACGGGAACTATGCGGTATTTCTGTGAAAACGCAGGCGAAGCCGCGGGCGGAAAGCTAGTGTCACATATTTATGCTTTTTGTGAGGAATCAATTATATTTTACAATACAGAAATATAAAATTGTGTCAGATATTATTGCCTCCTAGGTGACGTCACATATTTATGCTTCGAGAGGTTGTCACAATTATTTGCTCTACATTTTCGTCATATAATTATGATGCCACTTTATTATGCTGCCTACTAATGTCAGATATTTTTGCTGTATACGGGCAGACAGATATTATTGAACTCGTTCTTATGACAGATATTTTTGCTAATCTGCAAATGGTAATATATTTATGCTTCTGACTGTACAATTCTATATCGCCTCATTTAATACGCCTGAAAGGGAGTTTTATTGATGTATTGAAAACTACTTCAACTAGTAATAAATATGGGGCGAAAATTTTATGTGTAATGTCGAATAAAATGTTTTGGGTGAATGTTATAGTAAGTAATGTAATTGTTATTTATGATTTCAATAGATTATATATTTACCTATACTTTTTTCACCTTTTATTACCTATACCTATTAAATTCAGAAAATAACTGGGTGCACAAAAGTGCTCCTGCACAGAACGGGCTGCACAAGTGGAAATTAATTAAAACGACTAATTGCTTTTACAAACGCTGATAGTATAACTATTTGCGGAAATCTCCATTACTGGCGAGGTGTAAACAGTTGCGTGGATTAACGAGAGATGTTTACACGGCTGGTGGTGTGCAGCGGCCGTGTGTGATTACAGGAATGTTTTGTTTGCGCTCGTGTCTATGTGGCTTTGTGTTCGATTGGATTTTATACAAATAGGTGTTTAAGATTGATACGCTAGCTAGGTCGTAGGATTGCAAGTACTGTAGTACATGCCTCTATATTTCATCGGGTATGTTCTAGGTTCAGGTTGTAAGCCTTTTGCCGTTGTACAAAGTACATACCAAGCAGCTACTGATTTTTTTAAGTATTAAGAAACAGGACAAATCCCAGTGATTTTGATTTAAGGCTATTCCTCAAATTAAGGTTTGGAGAGGAAGATTTTGTAATTTTAGGACATTATAATATATTTAAACTAGTGAAACATGGTTTGGCGGTGTGTGCAGAGGTCGTGTATGATTACAGGAATGTTTTGTTTGCGCTCGTGTCGATGTGGCTTTGTGTTCGATTGGAGTGAGTCGAAGGAGTGTTACCTGAACTTGCTTATTTAGTAATTGTACGGTTTATCACGTTTTATGTGTTAGGTTGTTAGTTACATAAGAAGCCTTTTGCCGTTAGGGGATGCAGGAACATGCCAATGCCTTGTAATTGAACCAGGTAAATTAATAAAAAAATGTAGCATTGAAAGATATAGGTATTCCCAAAATGGATTTCGAATTGTGAGTTGTAATTTCAGGACATGATATATTTAAACAAGTAAAACACGGTTCATATTGTATTATATTATGTCCCAAATTCCCAACGTAAATGATGAGCAGCTTCGTAGAACAAATTTATATAACGAAGGTATCTCGTCTAGATTATAATCTTGGTTCGTCTTAAAGAATTAAGAAGCTCAGGTGAGCCTTGGTTGTCTGTTAAATATTTAATTAAAGGCATAATGCCCGTGGTTTATAGCTAATTAGAGCTTTTCTTTGGTATTTAAAAGAGTTGAAAATCCAAGATCGATTGAGAGAAATAAATCCAATTAGAAACGACACTTTCTCGGCCGTTTGTCGGATGTGAGTCCGTTGCGCGTCCTGCCTCGATACTCTATTTTCTATTTCATTTTCCACGTGTACGTAAATATCTAAATGTGTTTGATCATTTTAGGAACGGTTCATCCGCTAAATGGTCAGTGTTATATACTTTGCGAAAAGTATAATAAACCTAAATCTAATATGGTAAAAATATAACAGTTTGAACTATCAACTTCCTCATTTAGTTACTATACGAAACGCAATATATAGTGAAGTCCCATGTCCCCTATAGGGGTAAGGGGCAGATGCATTATACATCTGTTTCACTGATCGATTTTCTTTAGGGATAAGTAGGTGATCAGCCTTCTGTGTCCTGCCAGACCGAGACATTTTTTTTCTTCGTCTTCACCGGGAATCGAACCCAGGACCGGTGTTACGCTCACGCGTCAACCACTGTGCCAAGGAGGCGGTCTACATACGAAACGCAATACTATATTGTAATATAGTTTTAGATACATAAATGCCGCTATAACATTATAATTACAATGTAAGTGCGATTTACGAGCGTGACGTAAGCAACTTTTCACGTTATCTGTTTAATTAGAAATGCTCCGAAATTAAAAATGTATATTGAACCTAACGATACTGAAAACGATAATTTTTAGCTTTCGATTATTCTTAAATTTATATCTAGATAAGTACTCTATTTTATCATATGATGCTACTGATACACGTAATAACGTTCAGCTAAAGCAGTTTTTAAATAGAATTTACCGCACAAGAGCATTGTCGCAAGAATCCTTTGAGCGAACCTTTTACTGAACGCTTATTGTACTTACTTGCATGTTTGAATAAATGCACTCGAGGTTTAAGTGGAAATTAGGTCGTTGCATGCGGATATCTAAAAATAATTGCAAATACGCAGTATTATCGACTCCACCTTTCAATTGATACGTGAAATCGATGATAATAATAGATAATTCATATTGGAAAAAGATTAAGTGATCGTTCAAATTTACACTGTGTTTTACTTACGTGAGACGATATTACATACTTTTAGACTGCATCTAATTTGTTTCTTTTATGAGATGAAAGAGTATATGCAATCAAGCTTAGTTATCATAGACATACAAATAAATTATTGAGTGAAATTGTAATCACTGCGATAATTCTGATTCTTTGGCGAATCGAAAACAATTTTCTAGGTTTACAGTTCGTTAAAACCTTGAAACTGAAAATGTTACGATTCGGCAAATTGCGTGCCGTAGGCGGATGCTAACAAAACAGAGTTGAATATAGATTGATTCCAAAATATACTTCACGAATTAATGCTGATGATTTCATAATAAAACTGGAGTCTCGTATATATACGAATATATAATACTAGTTGTGCCGCGCGGTTTCACCCGCGTGGCTCCGCTCCTGTTGGTCTTAGCGTGATGACTGATGATATATAGCCTATAGCCTTCCTCGGTAAATGGGCTATCTAACACCGAATGAATTTTTCAAATCGGACCAGTAGTTCCCGAGATTAGCGCGTTCAAACAAACAAACAAACTCTTTAGATAGATTATTGTTGGGTATGAGCAAGATACGTTTCACATCTGTTTCACGGATCGCTTTTCTTTGTATAAGAACGTGAGCCTTCTTGCTTTGATAATAATTATTATTGTTGAAATATATTAAACTAGACACTAAAATAATTGGTTTTAGATAAACGCTATTCCCACTTTACAGTGTCAATTATTTTGCAATTTGAAAACACTTTCTGTAAACTGAGAACGGATCGATTTCCAATAACCTTTATTCTATTAAAATTTTAATTAAGTTTAGGTATACTTTGGGAGCTGTTAAGTTTACAGTCGTTTATTTTGTGTAGTTTTTGAATTGCCAATTAACAAGCTTTGTCGTTGACCCATTTTATAATATTTTACATTTTTAGTAATGCTGTAAAGTGCAGTTTTTATGGTCTTATCGTTGCTTACCTTAAAAAAATCAGGCTTTTGTAAGAGAAATATGCGACAAGTATGCGACTTTTTGGCATTCTGTTGGTAATATTATAAGCATAGTTACTAGCTGACTCGCAAACCATATGCCAGGACAACCTTATCACTTAGGTATATAAATAATTTCAATCTATGCTCTACATAGATGAGACTATTGATTACCAAATTTGGTCCAATTTTTTTATTGAACAATAAGAATACACACATTCAAATCACTGAACACAACACGTGTTAAAACCGCGTACGAGTCATATGTAAACAAACTCTTTGAATAGCTGACGCGTTGTTTATTTAAAATAAACAAAGTTTTTTCTAAACCATTTGTGGTTTCGCTGATACATGCTGTCTGTGAACAAATAAGATTACTATTTGTTTGTATCGATTTATCCTATTGTTAAGGGTTATTAGAGCCAGATGTTGATGGGAGTTACATTTTGCTTGTTTATGTATTTATTAGATTTGCGTATTTGAAAGATAATGATCCAAGATAGATAAGGATAGTATTTCATAACTAGCTGCGTTTCGCGGTTTCAAGTTTCAACCGCGTGACTCCGCTCTTAGCCTAATGATATATAGCCTTCCTCGATAAATGGGCTATCTAACACCGAAAGAACAAACAAACAAACTCTTCAGCTTTATAATATTAAGTATAGATTCTCATGATTTTGAGAAAAAAATAATAGCATACCTACCACAGATAATAGATTATTATTTGTTTAATATCGTTAAATAAATACATCCCACACTATTCTGAGATGATTTATTTGCTTCCCTCTAAACTAAATACATCTATTGAAGCGTGATTAAGAAAATATTTATAGCATAATGAAAATAATAAAATTATAGTATGTTCTTAGTTCTGAAATTCAACTAAAAAATATATTAAATGATAGTAATGTTTACGTTTAAGATATATGGTCCATAATCTTTAATGGCTTCCGCGCGGTCGTTCATCATTACACTTTTATTAGCACTTTTGATCTATAAAGTAATTGGAGTTCCATAAAACAGCCACATGGGCAATATCAAGCGGCGCTCTACAGAATTGACTCGGATTAAAAATTAAATAATTTTTTTTCAACATGAATTGACTTCGTTTTTTATATTTATTGAATAGTTAAATGAGACGGTTTTCTGTCTATTTCTCCGACACTAAGAATATATTGATGTAAAGTAACGACGCTATATTTGAGACGAATAAACATCAAGATGAAAACCTGCTCTGCATTGATAATGTTGTGCTAACTTCTAAAATTTCTTGCTCAACGCGATCAACTAAGTCCCTTTGATACATAGGTACCCTAAATGTTTTTGCGCGCTGATTTATTACAACAGTAACACAGAATGAAGGCTTAAACTTGGCACATCTAGAAAATCTCGCTTCCAGTATTTGACTTATCGTATTACCTCATTACTCGAGTCGTTGGCGTAGTCGTATCGTAAGCGTATCCTACTACGCGTGGAGTACGATAGCCAACACCACGTTCATTGTTAAAATCCGCACATGTTAGAGACTTATCTTGTTTATAGGAATTCTTACGATACGCTTACAAGATGACTTATACCTCGTGTGCGAAGGGGGTTACTCAGCTAGCTCTTACACTATACCCGACGCACGGCTAGACGCGCTGACTCCCGCGACCGCGTAGGTAATTGATTCATTAAACTTGTGACGCGAATTGGTTTTAATCGATCGAGTTGTTCGAGAGCTACGTCAACGTTAATTGAATTTCCCCGTGATATGGAGGCTCGATAAATGATTTATGGTGTGGCCGTTTCGTGTTCCATTATTTATACTGGCTGTCACTATTCTTTGATTTCAATTGGTCAATCAAATTGGAATTAGCTTCAATGTTTGGGTTTCGTCTTTTAGTAGACATTCTTCCTCATGATTTATGGGTTTATAAACGGTGATCATCACTTGGAATGTCTAATGGCTTGCTGCTAATATGACTTTTTAAAGTTATTGACCATAATAATTATCACCTGACATATTAGGAATAAATGCCATTGACCTATACTTCTCTTTGATGATTCTTGTACCTATATTTCTCTTCTCTCCCTTATTAGTTTGAAATATCTTATTGACAATAATGTTTATATGTATTGTTACAGTAACGGACCCGTGGAAGGCGCGTATGGTCCACAACACAGCCCCGTGTCGCGGTCGGACGCCTCGACCGAGGACGCGGAGCTCTCTGCTGCGCTCGCGCATCAACACCATCTCGCTATGCAGGTCTGTATGACAATATGACCATCATTGAAAGCAGATTAAATTCGCTGATGGCAGTGGTTCCTTTAGTGCAAGTCAGAAATCGATCTAAAGTCCACTTGCAATGTGATTGCCTTGCAAAACTTTATTTTTTCTTATATCTGTCGCTTAAGAGCGATAGAAAGGTAGCCAAAACAGTAGGTTCTTTATACAAGGTTATATTTATTTGAAGATTTCTCTTGTAGGCCGGAGAGTACCCAGTGGGCGGAGGCGTGGAGGCGGAGTACAGCCAGTACGTATCGTCGCCGGCGGCCCACTACAATCATATGGGACACCTTACAATGGCGCCTTCGCAGAAGTACCCTCATGTAATTATTATTTTAGCTCAAACGTTATTAATATTTATGTGTCTCTTGTATCACAAAATCTTTCACAATCACAGTATTTAATTAAATTGTGTACAGATATAGCAAATCAACATTTGTTCATCTGTGTAAGACGTTTAATGGAAACCTAGCTATGCATTTTTAAATAATTAACAACTGGAAAATAAGATTTTACACGCAATTTATTCATAATATTATTTTGCCAGCGACCGTGGTCCGTTATCTGTTAAAAATCTTTAATTTCTAAATATATAATACTCGCGTAAAATCAAACACTAGAAAATACTAATAAACAACTACAAAACACTTCCCTACCAACTTTTACATACTTCTGGCGAAAAAATTCACTTTCGATCGACTTGATGCATGTTTTTGTGAATAAAGCTTGCGTATGCATGCCATCTCAATAGTTTTACACATTACAAACATTGAATTAAAATAAATATAAACATTCTATTTCCCCACAAATGACAAACATTGAATTAAAAATTAAAATAAATAAACTTGTTTTCTTTCCCCAGGTGATGGAAGCGGTGTCTGTGGGCGGCGGGTACGCGGGCGCGGGCGGCGCGCACTACGGCACGTACGCGCACTACGGCGCCGCGTACCCGGCGCAGCCATACCTCGTCGATACGCAGATGCCGCCGTATATGACGCAGGTATAAAGGGTTTTGGCTATAGACTGTGTATTTTTTGGGGAATAATATCTTTGTACAAAAATTTTTCCTTTAAAAACTTAATAAGTGTGTGTATTGATATTAGGTTTTATTTTTGTAAATCTAAGTATTAAATGAATTTCAATTGCAAATAGTAAAACACAAAATAACATCGAAAAAGGCCATTCTTATTTTTTTGATAAAAGTGTAAAATATCTTAATAGAAACTTTCATATTCCATTTATTTCAGGAATATGTCGAAGGCGGCGGTAGCGCATCGCCCCGCAGCGCGTCGCCTGGAGCCCTACCACCTCAACACAATTTACATCTACAACAGAGGTATATTTCGTTATACCAATTTTTTTATTATCTGTAAAAATTTATCCTTTCTACTTTCTAAAAAATGATGAATAAAAAAAAATGTTTTTCTATATTATATTAATGCGAACACAATCTTTTTTAAACTCTATTATGCAATAAGTCTTAAATTTATTTATTTATATTATTAAATTCATTATAAAATATTAACAATAAATTGTGATTATTTCACCAGATACGACTCGTCATCCCTCGAGCAACTGGGGCGGCACTACTGCGTGACGTCACCGCGCGGCGAGTACGCGGCGGACGCGTACTCGTACCAGCACTACCCGCCCGCCATCGACCCGCACCACCCGCACCCCGCGCAGCCCTTCAAGGTATACATACATACAAATACATTATACCCACCTGTGCGCACACGTATATAGGTCGCGTCATGTAAAAAGAACGCTGACGGTTAAGCTGCGCATTGGCGATTTATTGGTCTATTTGATGTTATGAGGTGGTATAAGAATAATAAATATGTAGTTGAGAAGCCACGACTCGAGAGCCTACTTCAAAAATAAAATAAGCAGCAAATAACTTTCGTGCTAAACTCGATACATGCCAGAACACACCCCATCACTTTCATCCAGCGTTCTTTTTACATGAAGCGTATTATACGTACATGTGCACGCACACATATACGCTAAAGTACACGCACACGTATGCACGTACGTACGAGCGTGTGTGTGCGTGCACGCACACTTTAATACTCAACTAAACATTTAAGTTAGTAGCACATACTTGTACGTGCTGCGATAAGTAACTTTATGTAATACGACCATAAGATCTAGGTTTTATGTTGCGTAAGAGTGTTTTCTTATCCACTACCAAAATTTAAACATATTTTTTTAAATGAAATTTGTTTCTTTTATGTGTGCTTACTTGTAAATAATATAATAATGTAACTATTGGTTGCTAATTAAGTACTACAAGTGTCCCAATTTCAATTTGAATTATATTTTTCATACACAAAAGTTGCTATTTCAAAGTTTCATTACCAACTTGTATTTTAATTGATATAATATATTTGTTACAGGATTCCCAAAATGGCCTAAGTTTAGGTAGTACCGGGGGTCAATCTATGTACGGCGATGAGGAAGAACTACAGAAACAAATGGCGGGGATGGCGTTAGGTGTGTACCTTATTTCTTTTTCTTTCTTACATAATACAAATTAAATTTAAATGCTTGTTATAAATTCGCCAGAAATTCAAAATAGCATGCAATGGGTTTAAAAATAATTTTATAATAACTGCCTTGTTTTTACGGCGAGTATGTACTCTCGCTATATGATTTTTTATATGTGTTTAATTTATTTAATTGTAACTATAGTATCTTATTACCAGATGTCCACTACGATTTTTCAACAATAATCTGTACGAAAATTTTAAAACGCACATTCTGGCCTGATTTTTCAATCCTTGGTTAATACTTATTCGTCGAATAACGTATTAAACTACCGTTTCAAAAATGTATTCTTTTCCCGTATTTGACAGTTTACGGGTGACATTTTTAATGTTATCGTGTAATACTTTATTGGACGAATAAGTTTTCACCATGGATTGAAAAATCGGCCCTCTGTCGTACAAATATAATAATAATAGTTTAAAAAAAACTAAAAAACACGCTTTTTATAGAAAACCGAACTAAAAAATAGAAAATTTTATCATATTAGTGTATTGTCATCGGTCCTCAATAAGTCTACAAAGTTTGAACGAAATCTGGCCGTTTAAAGTGGGTCAAAATCGCGCCCAAAGAAGTCGGTTACAAACAAACATACAGGTGAAGCTAATATAAAGCGTGTAAAAACAAACAATTTCCTCCAGTCCACGGCGGTGTAGGCGTGGGCGTGGGGCGGGAGGAGGGCGGAGGCCTACAGTGGCGCGACCCCAACCTGCCCGAGGTGATCGGCTTTCTCAACTCGCCCTCCGACGTCGTGAAGGCCAACGCGGCGGCCTATCTGCAGCACCTCACGTATATGGACGACCCTAATAAGCAGAAGACTAGGAGCTTGGGTATGTTAATAACCTGTTTAATAAATTAAATTTACAATGCTAAATTAAAAAATGAAATTTACAGTTTTAGAAATTTGTTTATGCCATAAATACAATATTCCATTGTAATTATCAATTTTAAAATTCACTTAAATCTCTCTATATAACTCGCTAGTTAACATGAATGTAAAAAAATATATTTTTCTGTAAGTGACTATTCCATCAACTTAACGTAACGCATGCGGCGCGTTACGCAACCTCTACTTAACTTCATTCTCGACCCCATATTAATTAAACACATACTTCTATGTAATTACATACTTTAATATGTTTGTATATCACTCAATATATTTCCGTCATCCGCAGGCGGCATACGGCCCTTAGTGCGTCTAGTGTCCCACGAGAACCCGGAGGTATCGCGTAACGCATGCGGTGCGTTACGCGACCTCTCCTTAACTTCATTCTCGACCCCTTATTAATTAATGAAACACATCTATTTAATTACATACTTTAATATGTTTGTATATCACTCATAATATATTCCCGTCATCCACAGGCGGCATACCGCCCCTAGTGCGTTTAGTGTCCCACGAAAACCCGGAAGTATTGCGTAACGCATGCGGTGCGTTACGCAACCTCTCCTTAACTTCATTCTCGACCCCTTATTAATTAAACACATATTTCTATTTAATTACATACTTTAATATGTTTGTATATCACTCATAATATATTTCCGTCATCCGCAGGCGGCATACCGCCCTTAGTGCGTCTAGTGTCCCACGAGAACCCGGAGGTATCGCGTAACGCATGCGGTGCGTTACGCAACCTCTCGTACGGGCGTCAGAACGACGAGAACAAGCGGGCGATACGCGACGCCGGCGGTATACCGTCGCTGATGGCGCTGCTCTGCCGCACTTCGGATATGGAGGTGATATATTCATACGTTATACGTGATACATGACACTAGACATTTGGCATTTGGCACATAGTAAATAATACTTGGCACTTTACACTTTTCATTTGTAACTTGGCACATTTTACACTTCATATGACATCAGACACTATATATGACACTTTAATATTAACACTTGACACTTGACACATCATACTTGACTCTACGCGAAACACCTAACTCTTAGCACTCAACACTTGGCATTCGACACTTGACACTTAACCCTTAGCACATTTATATGAATCTAAAATATATTGTACGAAAGGTTGTTTTTTTTCGTTACAACGGAGTGATTTTATTAATACTAGGGATGTAACGATACATGATTTTGCCGATACGATACCGATACCGATATTTGTAGTAATGTATCGGCGATACCGATACCGATACCGATATCGATGGCTTGGTAGAAAAATAAATAGTGAATTATGCATAAAAAGTTACCAACATTTAACAGAGACTCAACTGTTAATCGTATTCTTTTAAATAAAAATGCCAAATCAAAAAACAACAAAACCATTTATTTTAGTATTATTATTTTACAAAGTCAGTTAAACTTTAAGTAATACACATACAATCAGTACCTAATAAAAGTTTACTATTGGTAGTTTTTTCAGAAAACTAAGTGCGCACGCGCGGGCGGCCTTCCGCATCGTTCATTGGGCGCGGTTTTTTTAATTGTTTGATATCGGTATCGGTTGTTTTATTATCGGCGATACCGATATATCGGCTTGCCGATTAATCGGCCGATATATCGGTATCGGTATCGGTATCGTTACATCCCTAATTAATACCTTCTTTATGTTGCATTATTCGCATAGCATCACAGATTTGTCTTTTTCCATAATTTTTTTATATACTAAACACCTTAGTCCGTTTTCTTATGGGAAAAGGTATACATTTTTGAGTAAAGCAATGCCATTAGCTGGGTCCACACCGGCCGATCCAGTGATCCCGCGATCCGCGATCCAGGATCGCGGAGCATGGATCGTGGATCATGTTAGGCCGATCCACTTTAAAAACTTGCGATCCAAAATATGCGCTCCAAGTGATCCTAAGGCGATCCGTGATTCAGCCAGTCTAACTCTTGTACGATATGGAGTCACACGTACAACGGCGGCGTCTTGCCGTTGCAGCAGTAACTTTTATTATACTGAAATGTTTGCGCAAAAAATCAAAAAAAAAAAATCGACGGTTTTGGGTGAAACAACTTTACAAAAATCGATTGGAATCTGGGACTCAGCTGTACGCAGAGTTAGTTTCAGATGAAGTGGAACACAATTTTGCAAGAATGAATGCTATTCAATTTGAGATATTCGACTTTCTGAGATGTCCATGGTGAGGTGGATCGCGCGATCCAACACAACCGTCCACACCGCGCGCATCACGTAACTGAGGCACCTTTGAAGCGGGTACAAAAACCGCCCGCTAACGGATCGCACGAGGTAGGGATCGCGCGCGGCAAAACGCGTGCATGGATCGCGCGCGGCACGTCCACACCGCCCGCATCTTTGGATCGCGCGCCTGCCGCGCGCGATCGGATCGCGGTGGATCGGCCGGTGTGGACCCAGCTATTTGGTACGAATGTTGTACTCGTCCACCTAAGCCCAAATCGCCCGGTAGCCAGTCTTTACTCCCCTGCAGAAAGGAGGGAGGGGGGGTTATAGAAAAGAGCGCCCGGCGCTCCGAAAATAAATTCTGGCGGAGCCATTTGGACCTTTGAGTCGAGTTTGGTATCGTTTTCAGGTAACTAGATGATGCCTGATTCATTCCCCATACCAGTTTTTTAGGTTTCCCTAGCAAAATATGTCACAATCCTTAAAATAATGAACTTTTGGTAGTGGCAAAATCCAAACAAACCAGTATATTTTCATATTTTTGTATTAAACCTGGTTTATAAAAAAATACTGTCTGAAAGGCCATTTAATGCAGATTATAAAAACATTAACATGTAATATATATTTTTCCATTGTCAATGTAAAATTAATTATAGAAAGTATAGTAACGCTCGTTAGCGCAGCATAGGGGACGGCTAATAGACCCGAAAAATAAGCGATACTAACATACAAAAACCAGCCAAGTGCAAGTCTGACTTGTTCATCGAGTGTTTCGTACTTATTTGTCCCATACTATGTTAACTTGTCTGGTGGAACCTCGTTAACTGATACACACACACTTTCGTCTTTATAATATTAGTGTGATTTTAAATCATCTTTAAATTATAAATGAAGTCAGGTAACATTGTTAAAAATAAAGATATATAATAATAGAACGTTTTTGTATTAATAATAATGACAACCACCTCCACAATTACATAATTCGGTACATTTGAGCTGGCATATTCAATCCGGAACTACAAGATTTCACGTACCAACATCTTATCAATTCAAAGCTTCTCTTTTCTTTTTATTACAGATGGGCAAGGAATATTTTGATTTTTTTAGGCCCCCAAATATATACACTATACAGCCTGTAAAACTGCCCTTGAGGTGTGTTGTTTAAGGGCAGCTTCTGTGGGAGGCAAATTTTCGATCTGCCTATCTGTGTTTGTTTAAAATTTGTTTGCAACTCTCATTTACTGTCACAGCGGGGTAAGATGTGAAAAACAAACATGTACTTATAATTCTTATAAAAAAATATAAGTTCTGGATAAGAGCATCTTTAAATTAATATTGTGACCATCCTTACGCTGTCATGCATTGTAATAACAAACTTTTCAATTTCACTGTCTGTATATTTGCCACTGTAAAGTGTTTCAAATCCTCGTGTGACATTCGGATATGTATTCCATACCTTAAATGCATGTGTACCTATAGTTCTTTTAGACCTTCTAGCTTTGGAACACACGATATAGTAGTAGTAGCCAAATTAGTGTTAATAAGAATTATTGTTTATAAGAACAGTCGAAAGATATGGCTAGTACAAAATATCGTGTGTTCCAAAGCTAGAAGGTCTAAAAGAACTATAGGTACACATGCATTTAAGGTATGGAATACATATCCGAATGTCACACGAGGATTTGAAACACTTTACAGTGGCAAATATACAGACAGTGAAATTGAAAAGTTTGTTATTACAATGCATGACAGCGTAAGGATGGTCACAATATTAATTTAAAGATGCTCTTATCCAGAACTTATATTTTTTTATAAGAATTATAAGTACATGTTTGTTTTTCACATCTTACCCCGCTGTGACAGTAAATGAGAGTTGCAAACAAATTTTAAACAAACACAGATAGGCAGATCGAAAATTTGCCTCCCACAGAAGCTGCCCTTAAACAACACACCTCAAGGGCAGTTTTACAGGCTGTATAGTGTATATATTTGGCGGCCTAAAAAAATCAAAATATTCCTTGCCCATCTGTAATAAAAAGAAAAGAGAAGCTTTGAATTGATAAGATGTTGGTACGTGAAATCTTGTAGTTCCGGATTGAATATGCCAGCTCAAATGTACCGAATTATGTAATTGTGGAGGTGGTTGTCATTATTATTAATACAAAAACGTTCTATTATTATATATCTTTATTTTTAACAATGTTACCTGACTTCATTTATAATTTAAAGATGATTTAAAATCACACTAATATTATAAAGACGAAAGTGTGTGTGTATCAGTTAACGAGGTTCCACCAGACAAGTTAACATAGTATGGGACAAATAAGTACGAAACACTCGATGAACAAGTCAGACTTGCACTTGGCTGGTTTTTGTATGTTAGTATCGCTTATTTTTCGGGTCTATTAGCCGTCCCCTATGCTGCGCTAACGAGCGTTACTATACTTTCTATAATTAATTTTACATTGACAATGGAAAAATATATATTACATGTTAATGTTTTTATAATCTGCATTAAATGGCCTTTCAGACAGTATTTTTTTATAAACCAGGTTTAATACAAAAATATGAAAATATACTGGTTTGTTTGGATTTTGCCACTACCAAAAGTTCATTATTTTAAGGATTGTGACATATTTTGCTAGGGAAACCTAAAAAACTGGTATGGGGAATGAATCAGGCATCATCTAGTTACCTGAAAACGATACCAAACTCGACTCAAAGGTCCAAATGGCTCCGCCAGAATTTATTTTCGGAGCGCCGGGCGCTCTTTTCTATAACCCCCCCTCCCTCCTTTCTGCAGGGGAGTAAAGACTGGCTACCGGGCGATTTGGGCTTAGGTGGACGAGTACAACATTCGTACCAAATGGCATTGCTTTACTCAAAAATGTATACCTTTCCATACAAGCATGCCCATAAGAAAACGGACTACCTTAAACAAACAATAGCACATGTTGTATCATTACATTACATTAGCAATATAACTTTTCATTTACAGGTTAAAGAATTAGTAACAGGAGTGATATGGAATATGTCATCGTGCGAGGATCTCAAGCAGTCGATAATTGATGACGCGGCGCAAGTGATAGTGAACAAAGTGATCATACCGCACTCTGGATGGCATCCAACCAACCCGGGGGACACGTATTGGTCTACGGGTATGTTTGAATGAAAGTATATTTTTTGTGTATAAAATATCAGTACCTAAAAAAATTTGCAACCTTTGTATTTATAAAGAACATTTAAAAATGAGCTGTTAGTGTTCAATGTTAATGTTGAATTTTTATTTAAATCGTCGTTTAAATATTATTTGAATTTATATTATATTTTTAATTAATTGTCCACAAAACAGAATGTAAAATAATAAATACCAGAGTTACAATAATAAAATCAAATTCAATAATCTGCATTGCGTTTGTATGACATTCCGTCAGTTTTGAAGCTAAAATGTTAGAAATTTTCGAAAAATTCGATCACCAAGCGAGATTCGAAATTGTGTCTTTTGCCTTACCGGGTGATGCCTGACTGCTCCGTCATTCGTAATCTCGCCAGAGCAATCGAATTTATTCCGTTCTTTTGGTTTGATGTGTCTAAGGGACATCTAAAATGTGTACAAAATCGGTCTTTATATGTTTCTATTATAATATATTGTGTTGTAGTGTTCCGCAATCGATGTAATACAATTTACATTCAAATATATTTTGTCGCAGTGTTCCGCAACGCATCGGGCGTGTTGCGTAACGCGTCATCAGCGGGCGAGTACGCGCGGCGGCGGCTGCGCTCGCTGGGCGGGCTGGCGGAGGCGCTGCTGCACGCGGTGCGCGCCGCGCTCAGCGCCAACGCGATCGGCACCAAGATCGTCGAGAACTGCGTGTGCGTGCTGCGCAACCTGTCCTACCGGTCAGTGTGTACACATACACATACATATACACACATGTACACACACACACGCAACGCACGCGTTTGCGGGCTAGCATAAAATAATAGAGTACGGCTGCGTGCTGTGCACATACCGCTGCGCAAACATACACACTTATTATGTACATAATATACTTGTAAATTATATACATAATATATTTGTAATGTAATGTACAATGTACATATATACACACGGACACTTGGAGCGTGCACATACGCGTTCTGAACACATACTCGCCCACACGCACATGTACATATGCACAAGCACACGTGTAGCGTGCACATACGTGTTCGTGTGGGAAAGCACGCATAAACTGCGTCTGCGTATTGCGTAACCGATGAATGTGAAAAATAGACACGTATGTAATAATGTACGCATACACAAAAACATTTGCGTGCAGACAAACATCAGACACAGCCACACGAATGCGGTAACTCACACACGTGTGATTTAACATGACAAATCATTTATGTTTAATTAATTTTGAAAGGGATTACAAAAATATGTAATTTGTTTGCAATAACTCAAGTATCTAAAAATCCTACCGATAGACCCACCTAGATACCTAAATATTATATATTTTTTAATTCTAGGTGTCAAGAGATAGAAGATCCACTGTACGACACGAGAGCACCGCCCACACAGTCCACGGGACAGGCGCGGATACAGGCGAGCGCTTCCAAAGGTATATAAAACTTATGAGAAGCATAAAATACGTTGATTTAACAAATAATACTTTTCACGCTTATCTTTGAAAATCCTAGTTATTAACTTATTGGAATAATTACAAAAAATAAATGTGAAAAGCACTATAAATTCAACCTAATACAATGTGTATAAAATATCTAAAGTAACACAGATACATTTTAATTGAAATAACAGCAATATGATTTCGTTGTATATAAGTTTGTTTCACCCTAGGCGAGAATTTAGGATGTTTCGGCGGCAGTAAGAAGAAGAAAGAGGGCTCCTCGTCCAACTCTACGAGTCCACTCGGCAAAAATGATTCGGATACACAGCCTATAGAGACGGGGACTAATTCACAGTTGGGGTACAGTGTACCGAAGGGAACTGAAATGCTATGGTCGCCTGAGGTTTGTTAAATATAATTTTCCTATGAAAAATAAGTTTTAATTTTCAAATAAGGTTATAAATCGTGTATTGAATTGTTACATGTTTGATAAATATTGTTTTCATCGCTTAAACTTAACATAATTGAAAAAATATTTGAAATTCAATATAATTATGTAATAATATTATTGTTTTGAGTGTCATAATAATCCAAAATATGATTCATAAGTTCTTGTAAAAGTGTGAATGAATAAAAAAGTTCTGGCGTTGACTTTGAGAATATATGAATATCATGTGTTTTTATATGCCAAATCAGATATTACAATTAATTCGGTTCTTTTTTTTAACCTAATCTATTTCTACAGGTGGTACCTTTATACATGGCGTTGTTACAAACGTGTTCGAATCCGGAGACGCTAGAAGCGGCGGCCGGCGCGTTACAGAACTTAGCAGCTTGTTATTGGCAACCCTCTATCGATATACGGGCCGCTGTTAGGAAAGAGAAAGGTATATAATACCATTGGATACGTATTTTTTATTTATTTGTTTCTGAATAAATACAATTGTGCTAAACGTGTGCGTGACAAATCTAGCCACCGCGCAATGGCCTAACAAGTTTGACTTTAGTCATGCAAATGAAATTGGACCTAATATTATAAATATTGCATTTGCACTGTCGCTCATCTTATATAGAACCTTATCTTAATACTGAAAGGGCTTAATTTATATTGTCTTCTTTTTGATTATCTTTATAAGATTTGCTGCAGATACTGTCATTTGACATTAAACTTTAATCAAATACTGTTATGGCTTAATTTTTATTCGTACAAACGTCGTACTAGTGTTACGTTCTAAAGAACTTTCTTTAGCACTTTCTTTCTTTTTTTTATTTACTGTCATTGTCAATAGATTTAATTATGTCCCCCGTCCCCAGGTCTACCGATCCTCGTGGAACTGCTCCGCATGGAAGTAGACCGCGTGGTGTGCGCGGTGGCGACTGCGCTGCGCAACCTCGCCATCGACCAGCGGAACAAGGAGCTCATCGGCAAGTACGCGATGCGCGATCTCGTGCAGAAGCTGCCCAGTGGCAACCAGCAGCACGATCAGGTGTGTGCGTAGCTTAAGTCGAGAGTGTGGACGTAGCTTAAGTGGAGAGTGTGAACATAGTGCAAGTGGAGTATGTGAGTGCTGCTTTATGAGTAAAGTGCATAAAGTGATGTATGGATTATGACTTTTTATAGTGTATAGATTTATAGTGTTTGTGAACATAGTTTAAGTGGTGATGTAAGTGTTGCACTAAGACTAATGTGCGTAACACATTAAATAGGCATGTATTTTTATAGTGTATTGATTTTTAATATTTTTGTAATTTTTAAGGTGTTATTACAATTTGATGAAGCAAATATCACTGTGTCAAATGATTTTGAAATTTCGAATTTTTTAATTTCGGTTATTTTTATAATTTGTTATGCGGTTACAGGGCACGTCGGACGACACGATAGCCGCGGTGCTGGCAACACTGAATGAGGTGATCAAGAAGAGCGCCGAGTTCTCGCGCTCGCTGCTCGAAGCCGGCGGCGTGGAGCGGCTGCTGGCGCTCACCAAGCAGCGCCACCGCCACACGCCGCGCGTGCTCAAGTTCGCGGGTGAGTACACGCCACGTGACGTTACGCCACGCCACGCCACGTGACGCCACGCCACGTGAGGACACGACACGGCTCGTGACGCCATGCCACGCCACGCCACGCCACGTCACGCCACATACAAACAGACAAAATTTTAAAAAACTATATTTTTGGCTTCGAAATCGATAGTAGATCACGCCTCAAGTATTCTTTTAAAAAACATGCAATGTACAATTTTAATTTTCTTACGATTTTATTATATGTATAGATTTTATTACATGTAGAGACGAATGATATCTCCAAACGTTGCAGGTCAAAGTGTGTATAAATGATTCACATTGAAATGTTGCAGGTCAAGTGCTAATGACGATGTGTATAAAATAATTATTCGTATTGAAATGTCGCAGGTCAAGTGCTAATGACGATGTGGTCGCACGCGGAGCTGCGTGAAGTGTACCGCAAGCACGGGTGGCGCGAACCGGACTTTTTGACGCCCGCACGGGCCGCACAGCCAGCACGGTCTTCTAGTGCTAGTGGTAAATATTCATTTATATTATTATGGATTTTATATGAAAAAAATGTTATAATATATGTGTTGTAAAGAGAAAATGATGTGTGAGTGGAGGGTAGTTGTGTGGATGTAGTGTGTATGTGGTATTTTTATGCGATAAGGCTTGGATTTGTTCTCATATAAAATAAATCATACATTAAAAGTGTCAACACTAAAATACTTAGTGCGTTGTGCAAGTGCTACGCACTAATACTAAAAAATAGCAAGAAATACTAACACAAAAAACAAATAATTTGGAAAATCCAAAAGTGCACGCCTCATAATTTTTTTTAATAAATATTTATTAATTATTATTTTTGTTTATTTAATAACAATTAAACCACATCGAATCAGACCCTGAAAAATGAAAGGGTTCTATTCCTGAGCATACTCCAGCGTAAGAGAAAAAAAAGACTCGATTAGTAAAGTATTTCGGTCGCTATCGTGTTAACAAGAAAAAGGATCCGCACATACAGACACACGGACGTCCAAGACAGAACTTTTTTAAACTGTTTTTTAACTAGTTTAAATAACAAAAATGACATCAAAAATATCATGAACGTTAAAAATAGTGTTATTTCTTAATATGTGTGTGTATGTATTATCTTACAAGTGCAATGTATGATACATAAAGACATTTTAAGTTTGAAAAATCAGATGTTTTGCGCGAAGTGACAGTAGTACCCACCTCAACGCTTCGCTTATGAGGCGTGCAATAAGGTTCAAATTTCATTTAAAAATTTCCATTGTAAAATCACACTAAATTTGTATGAAAATAGAACTAGCCTTTCTCTCCCTTTCTAAACAATATTTAACATAAAAATGTGCACGTGTTAATCATTACCTGAAAAGTTAAAAAAAGTCAAATACCGCAAAAAATATCCTATTTGTAACATTGTCAATGTCCACCCACTTAACACATTGTAAGTACACAGAACTAAATCTCATTTAACATTGAATGACTGCCTAACTGGATGTGTATGTAAATAACTGTATTGTTTACGTCTGTCCGACCTTGCTATTGTGTACAAATGTGTATATGCGTACTCGCCGCTGCCACGTGGATCTTACGCTTTGTTAACGATATTGAGTCATGCTATTGTTATGTAATCGATATAGGAACTTGTTTGGAGATATGAAATTTTTCGAAATATTTTTTTTAGTCATATACTCGATTTTGGGGGTAAGTGTGGAATGAAAAAATAATATTAAAGAGGTTTTCGTTGTTTAGGGGGAGGATAAAAAAAAAAAAAACAATTTTCTAATATCAGTTTATTCCATTAACATTTTAACGATCATTTGGAGCTTTTGGTACGCAAAATTGACACGTATCACGTAAAGCGTAAGAGCCACAATGGCGTGTACATATTCACCGGCGCTACAGGTCAGGGCACGCCGTCGTCGAACACGAGCGGCGCACCGCACTCGCCGAGCAACGCGAACAGCACGCTCAGCCGGCCCATGGCCTCTACGGGCGGCACGCGCTACGAGGACCGCACCATACGCAGGCATCGAGAGGTAACCGTGACCGTAGTAGCGACCAACCGTAGCAGTGACCAACCGTAGCAGTGTCCAACCGTAGCAGTGACCAACCGTAGCAGTGTCCAACCGTAGCAGTGTCCAACCGTAGCAGTGACAAAACTAGCACATGAGTAAGAAACAACGCGAACAGCACGCTCAGCCGGCCCATGGCCTCTACGGGGGGCACACGCTACGAGGACCGCATTATACGCAGGCATCGAGAGGTAACCGTAACCGTGACCGTGACCGTGACGTGATCGTGACCGTGACGTGATCGTGATCATGACCAAACTGGGTCTACAGCCGTTAACAGCAACGCGAACAGCACGTTCGGCCAGCGCGTGGCCGCACTACGTAACTACATTGGCTCTTAGATTGCAGTATACACAGAGCTACAGTTAGGTAACTACATATTATTTTAACTACTACTCCCAAGCTGTGATGGACACAACAATCAAATAATAAGATGGTAAATCTGGCAAGTATTGTATTCATAAAAACTTATCGTCCGCTTATGCATCAATGTTCTTGGTAACGGTCACATGTTCATTTGTGCACCTCACGTTAAATGTACAAAATCAAAATCCATTGATAATAAATAACAATAACAAAGAACATGATAATTTTCTATCGTGTCTCGTGTAAAGCATTTTTTCCCATTTGTAATATAATTAAATATAACAATAAATTTCTGACCAAAACGTTTGTAAATTATGTTGTTATCTAAACTTTTATGTTTGACGTATTCCAGAACGATGACATGCCAACAATGGACGTGAACAACTACTCGGAAGGGCTCGGCATGGGCAACCCCAACGGGCGGCCAATGAACTTGCAAGGTGTGCAAGCGCAGATGCCACCTCCGAACACACGTTGAATTGCTCCATGTCACATTTTTTTGTTGATTTTCTCTTCACAATGCAAGGAGAATGGATGGCAACACCTTGGAAGTTATTGTGTGACGTTCTGTTCGCTCGCGTATTCGTCACGTGCTGTTCTTACTCTGTGACATTCGTCCTAACTCGACTCTGACCTAGCAATGAACAATTGCTGAAAAATGGATTCGTTTTCGATACACAGCGGTTCCATTTTCACAATCACGTGGTTGTTTCGTTCCCTCAATACACCAATTACGATAAATTTAACAAATAATCGATAAGTAACTCATGGAAACTTTTGATATTTAAATAATTTACGAATTAGGATTGTTACAGTAATCTATGCATTTATATTCGCGATTAAATACGTGTTAATGTAAGATAAATATGATATAATCATTAAATAATGAATTACCATTTACAGTGCTAATATTTAATGATGACAAATTGTTTATATGGATTTTATTTAAAACGATGACACACTAGATAAGTAAAAATACGTCAGTTTTTAAGGTATTTAAATCATTCGATCATTAGTCGGTTATGAATTGTTTTTGTAATGTCAATTCCCCTTGTAATATATTCGTGCCATTATTGATGTTTGAAAAGGGGCTTCGTAGGCGTTGTCTGATTGTGAATAAATCATTTTATTAATTTACATTGTTCATTATTAACTCCCCTTGAGTTTTGTCGCGAGTTTTTATTTCTATTCATATGTGTATCATGTGACTCAAAGTAATTTTATTTGAAATTGAAACCCTTTTCACGACATTACATTTATAGATACGCAGACGTATCAGTTTTAAAGCATTTTTTCAATCAGCTTGCTAGCCGCAGCTAGGAACATAAGTTGTCAACTTAAATTACTTAAACATGATAGTAATAACTGTGAAAAGTATATTAATTCACTTGGAAAAAGGCATATGAATTGGATAATCGCGAAATACATATTGATTCCAGAGATCCGACTCGAAGGACCATAACCGTAGTTGATGTATATGTACCCAATTTTTTTCAAGTGAATGAATATATTTTAACAAGAGAAAGCGTCATAGTGGAATACTGTTATGATAAAACCCTAATAATACATACAGTTTTAAATTAAACAATGTCTGTAATTAAAGTGAGAGTCTTACGAAAGTACTAAACGGTTTTTATATAACATTTTGTATTCATTCCATAAAGAAAGTGTTTGTCCCGGAGTTAATGATATTCGTTAGTTTAAGAATATGTCGAATTGCTTTAGTTTGTCGATTTTTTTGCCCCAGAGTTTTGCCATTTGTTCACAGTAAAGAATAACAAAAAACAAAAAAAAAAAAAACATGCAAAAGATGTTTGGTCCTTTAAAAGATTGTGGTGACACAGAACTTAGCGGGATGCTGATTTTTTGGTCATCGATTAATAAGTCTGACTTTAAGTAGGAAAAAATAGAGGCAAATATTTCATCATAATGAGACGATTACATTTTTACCGCACGATCTTATTATTTAAGATATCCGCGCAACGTGCAACTTAAATTAATTTTCCCTCCGTCTTTTAGATTATTAGTGATAATTATTTATTTTTTATTAACAAATTATAATTTGTTATATTTGATTTCGAGGTTCGTTAGTTGTGAGTAATGTAACGTTTGATATTAGGTAATATTAGTTGGCTAAATACATTGGTCACACGTTTTGAAGCTATTGTATGCACAAGTATAGAGCATTTACATGTCCGCGTCGCTTCGACTGAACTGGTACAAAACTACCCTCATCCAGTGCATTATAATTTAAGTAAATAAGTTTGTATGATAATTTTATTGTAAACGAATACAAACGATTGTAGGTACAACAGTTGAATGCTTGCCAGGGCGACGTCGCTTCTATGAAGCGCTTATAAATTCCACATATTATATTTTTATTTGCGTAGGAGTAAGAGAAGTTTATTTAATCATTTATTATCTATTTATGGTTTCCAGTTGTGAGAGTTTTAGATAAATTTAGACGTTAGAGTATTGTTTTTATTGTATTTTTATCGATAAATAATGTAATGTGAATTTATGTACCACAGTCGTGTAAGTCCTGTATAGATTACTTTTTTACTATGTACATTTATTCCTGTCTCTCTTCCGATATAGGCTGAGTGATAATGGGCTTCATTGCATTCCATGAACGCAAGTTTCAATGCCTCAATATCGTTTGGTTATTGAAGACAAACCTACACACATAACTAATAATGTTATTTATATACATGAAGCCCATTTTCGCTGAATTATACAGATCTCTTTTAAAATTTAATCTAATCTACGACTTGGTATCACGGTATTATTGGGAATGTAACTTAGAGTTACGTAACGTTTTATATTATATCGGTGTCTATGGTATGTGATAGCCATAGATATGGAGTTGTTGCAACAGTAATACTCGATTATTTATATTTTATTTAAAGAAAAGATTATGGGAATTATTTAACAAATGTATTCTTCATTTGTCGTTGCGACATCGTAGTTGTAATAAAATAGTTTTGTCTTACGTCATGTTGTATGTAGTTTATTAGAGAATATTCTTCGTGCGTAAATAAATTATATTATATCTGTACTTCACAAAAATTAAAGAATGATTTTTTATTATTTTATTCTTTTTATTTTCCTTTTAGTTTTCCTTTTTTAGTGGTTATTTGAAGTTTTCGATTGTTTTGTGGGTATTTTTATAAAATGTCTCAAGCTTCTTTTTTTTTCAACTATTTTTTGGTCAATGTACGCACATTTAGATAGTATGTACAAGCACGACTACTAGATGGGTTGTCCTTGTGGTGTTTATATGATTTATTTGTAATAATAACGGGCCTATATGATATAGGTATTTGTTTTAGCTCAGAATTTTCTAAATAATTAAATGGATTTGCATGTAAGACTCGGTAACTATAAGACTCAAATGTTTTTATGACTTATACATTTCTCTTCTGTTAGGTAGTCGGCTGTTCTGTTGTTTTCTTAGTGAAATATTTGAAAGATGTTTTACTTGATACCATTTTCTACATTAAATCTTTTCAACGTTACATGTAAAAATTAAAAGGGTCTTTTTACAAATGGCAACATTGTTAAAACTCAACGTACGATTAAATGTAGAAACTGGCATGGCATGTATGAACATCGTTAGTTAATTCCATAGTTTTAATGCAATAGGCCGAATTTGATTATGTTCAACCATTGGAGAGACCCTTTCGGTGTGAATGTGTGGACGTTTGAGATGTTTGTCGGAGTGAAATGCCGGTCCATAGCAAGAATTGAATGTTATCGGAACATAAGTCGGGACAAAAATCAATCACTGGATTGATGGCAATAATCTCTCATCTCTCATCAACCACAGCCACCGGTGACCAGCGATAGTCACTTGACACTCACTACAGAAGTGTCAAATATATGAAAAAATGTGTCAAGTGGCTGTCAGCCACCTGTGGCTGTGGTCGGTGTCCCGTTTGCGCTAAGCTTAAATTGTAATATGGCAGTGCTCACACACACTAAACGAATTGTAATAAATTAACATGAATTTTAAGCAAAATCCTAACCTTTCCGTCTTAATAACGATAGTCTGAATCTCTATCAAATTAGTTGATGTAGTTAGACACTTCTCATCATTACATATGAATGATTGAACGAATGAAGAATACAGAATTTTACTTATTATTTGTAGATGAGTCAAAATGTGGCTACACCATTTTTTATTTTAGTAGCTCGCTATAAGGTGTTGGTACATATGGGTGTATAACAGTGCAGTTAGTTTTATTACCATTCGAATGATTTTACAATTAAAAATATCACGGCAATAAATCATTTTCCCAAATGTACTAGCGCCTTAAACTTTTCTGCCTTTTTGTTTTGTAGAATGTGATATACATAACAGAGTAGCCGCATATTAGCAATCAAAATCGTATTATATAATAATGTTATTCGAAACTTAAAAAGCGTATTCAATTTCTTCTTACTATGGATCTGCTCGTATGAAACGTTAACAATTGAGATGAATTTAAAACATGTTTTAGTCGAATATATAAGTAAAAATCTCTGTGTATGAATGCTCACGTTTTATATCTATCAGTAGTGTCAGTTATTGAATTTATAGGTGTAATAGACGCATATGAAGTTGTATTTAATGTAAGGCATATTAGTGCGTGCACGGTTTTGGTGATTATACATTTTGTACTAAGTACCTACTATTTTGGACACAGTTGTGGGGCGTATGTTTGCAATAATAAACAACAGTATTATTCCAGTAATCCTCATGTACCAACGTTGCTAATAAACTTAACTACGTTTAAATAAACTGTTTGTTTTATTTCTTTTTTCCTTACATAATACACTTTATACAGGGTGTCCCAAAAAGTAGTGATGAACGGAAGCTAGGAGGTAGAGGACCTAGAGGGCTATCCGAATCACCCCCATGTATGTTCTGCGATTTTTCGTATTTTCGGAGTTATGACATTTTTTTCAATTTTTCATCTATCGCTGAGTACGATAAGATTTTTATTTATGGTGACGTGAATTATTGCGCTAGATGTTTGATTTTTTTTTTGTGTGCTAAGCTGAAATTCAGTATGGTAACATTTACTATCTTTAGATCTTCTAATGGAATAAAAAAAAAGACGGGTTGCACTCCGGGAGTGCCGGCAGAAGGGAAACTTGATTATTAACGTTGAGCATGTTTGATATTTTGGAATGGTATCCGTCTTACGTGGTCTTACGCTTTTTCGATCAGGTCACGTGTCCTGACGCGAGTTTAAGATTTTATACCCATTACAGAAAAAGTGCTCAACGTTTTCACTTCAAAAAAGAATTAAATGCCAAGAAAGATAAAATTACCCAGTATTTTCACAACTTCAAGGGCCCATAAAAAATTAAAATCACATAAAAAAAAAGTTTTCCATTTGGCTTTTAAAAACTTGCTCTATCTATCAGGTAGCTACCCTAAAAATTTCATTTTATTATTCATAAGGCTTCAATCGAAAAATTTAAATCTAAATGTGGTAAGTGCAAAAATTTTATTAACATGGTGATTAATAAAAACAAATTAAAACCAATAAATAGGTGTTTAATTACCAGAAATTTTTAAAATAACCCCGCTGGTGCTCAATGCAAGTGCGACATCACCGTAAAAAGTTGACTTTTAAATGTCTGAATGCCCTTTTACCATTTTTAATGGTTTCTTCTGCTACTATGAACTTCCGAGTTATTTCGTCCAAATTGTGGGTATTTCTCTCAAGTAGCCGAGGTCTTTTTAGTATCTCCGTTGAAACAAATTAATGGTATTTAGGTCGAGGGACCAGGCTTTAACACGTTCAGTACGGCATCGGGTCGAAAACACCTGAAGTGAACTATTCGCGCGGGCCGGAGAAAGATTTCTATTGCTATCGCATGGGCCGGAGTAGTCTACTTTAAGATTTTTTGTAGTGAGAGTGTTACAGATATATTGACTGGTATTCTGCCGCTAAATAGTACCCATAAAAGGAAAAATATTTTATCGAAGACCTGATACGGCCTGCAAAGAAATTTTGTCCTTGCAGGACGGATATCGGATCTAAAAGACCCGATGCCTGATAACCCGATAGCCGGCCCTTGGTGACAGTTCAGTTAATTATTATTATTTCATTTCATTTATTCATTTATTCAGCAAAATAACACATAAAGTTACACATAAAGTTAATATCATAAACTTATTAGAAAAATTATATACAATAAAAATAGGAGGAACTCCGGTATCTGTGTTAGTAAAAACTGTGCTACAGACACCCACCCCTCAAATTAACTAGAAATGACTATGTTATTTCTAAAATTAAAGATTAAAATTAAAATTACAGTATATTAGAATTTCATTACATTGGAGATAAAATTACATTACATTACAATAAACATGAGTGTGTAAGAGAGTATGTATGGGTGTGTGAATGTGTGTATACGTTTGTGTAGAATGTGTGTGTGTGTGTTTTTTTTTATGATCTTTACAATAATAGAGCTTCAGTGTCCTCATATGATAGTTTTAATAGATATTCCTTTAAAATCGGTTTTATTTTATTACAGGTTAGAGAGTAAATATTGAGAGACTTATTTATTTTGTTATACAGGGTGTACCAAAAAGTAGTGATGAACGGAAGCTGAGAGGTAGAGGACCTAGAGGGCTATCCGAATCACCCCCATGTATGTTATGCGATTTTTCGTATTTTCGGAGTTATGACGTTTTTTTCAATTTTTTACCTATCGCCGAGTACGATGATATTTTCACTCATGCTGACGTCAATGATTGCGGAAGATGCTTGATTTTTTTTGTGTGCTAAGCTGAAAGATAGGCCAATTCAGTATGGTAACATTTACTATCGTTAGATCTTTGAATGGAATAAAAAAAAGAATTAAATGGCAAGAAAGATAAAATTACCCAGTATGTTCACCACTTCAAGGGCCCGTAAAAAAATAAAATCACATAAAAAAAGTTTTCCGTTTGACTTTTAAAAACTTGCTCTATCTATCAGATAGCTAACCTGAAAATTTCATTTACTTATTCAGAAGGCTTCAATAGAAAAATTTCAATCTAAATGTGGTAAGTGCAAAAATTGAATTAACATGATGATCATTAAAACCAATAAATAGGTGTTTATTTACCAGAAATTTTTAAAATAACCCCGCTGTTGCTCAATGCAAGTGCGACATCACCGTAAAAAGTTGTCTTTTAAATGTCTGAATGCCCTTTTATCATTTTTAATGGTTTCTTCTGCTACTATGAATTTCCGGGTTATTTCGTCCAAATTGTGGCAGTCTCTCGTCTTTGTAGTATCCCCACGGAAAAAAATCAATAGGGTTTATGTCCGGAGACCGAGCAGGCCAGGCTAAAGGGCAAAGATACCCTGAAAGATGGATTGGTCGTTGCAGCCTGCGCATGCGCCGGTGACGCCTGCCTTAAAGCCTGGCCTCTACGGTCCCTCGACCTAAACCCCATTGATTTGTTTCAATGGGAATACTAAAAAGACCTCGGCTACTTGAGAGAATGCCACGATTTGGACGAAATAACCCGGAAATTCATAGTAGCAGAAGAAACCATTAAAAATGATAAAAGGGCATTCAGACAATTAAAAGACAACTTTTTACGGTGATGTCGCACTTGCATTGAGCAACAGCGGGGTTATTTTAAAAATTTCTGGTAATTAAACACCTATTTATTGGTTTTAATGATCATCATGTTAATTCAATTTTTGCACTTACCACATTTAGATTTAAATTTTTCTATTGAAGCCTTCTGAATAAGTAAATGAAATTTTCAGGGTAGCTATCTGATAGATAGAGCAAGTTTTTAAAAGTCAAACGGAAAACTTTTTTTATGTGATTTTATTTTTTTACGGGCCCTTGAAGTGGTGAACATACTGGGTAATTTTATCTTTCTTGCCATTTAATTCTTTTTTTTATTCCATTCAAAGATCTAACGATAGTAAATGTTACCATACTGAATTGGCCTATCTTTCAGCTTAGCACACAAAAAAAATCAAGCATCTTCCGCAATCATTGACGTCAGCATGAGTGAAAATATCATCGTACTCGGCGATAGGTGAAAAATTGAAAAAAACGTCATAACTCCGAAAATACGAAAAATCGCATAACATACATGGGGGTGATTCGGATAGCCCTCTAGGTCCTCTACCTCTCAGCTTCCGTTCATCACTACTTTTTGGTACACCCTGTATAAAAATGAGCTACCAACATTAAAGTGACGTTTGGCCAAATCCGTTCTTACTGCTGCAGTCATGCAGACAATATAATTCCTCCGATGCATCAATATATTAGGATTAAATGTTATTGTTTTGTGTTTTTTTAACATTGCATTGAAAATAAAAAGTTTACGCACAGATAAGAGTTGGCAATCATTATACAAGGAAGAGGTGGAGTAATAATTATAGTAGGGCTTACACAACATAACTTTCAACAAGGCTCTTTGCGTTCTTTCGAGTGGAAGTAGTTTTGTTTTGTGAGTGTTGCCCCATATACAGGGTGTCCCACTGTTGGTATACTAAGCTCAATGGAGGTTATAGTTTTGCCTACGCTGAGTACGTAAAAAATACTTAAAAAATTCCAGACGCATTTTTTTTCCAAATAGATGAATTCTTAAAACTCTATGTGTACACCCCTAAGAAGCAGCCCGCCCATTTTTGCCACTAGCACGTGAGCTATCGTTTAAGATTATGTTTTCATAGACAAAAAGCTCACATTAGAGAAGCGGTATATGACGGCTACGCGAAGCTAGAGAAGAAAACATGGATTTTCAGGAAAAATTTATCAAAAATTTTTTGATGTAATTTTGTTGTTTATGTATTTTTTACGTGATCAGTGTATGCAAAACTACACGTCCCTTCGCGCTTAGTATACCAATGGTGGGACACCCTGTATAATACAATACGTGATTAGCGATTGACCTAGAGAGTAATAAACGATTTTTAATAATTTAGTATCACTCACTAGTCTGAGTTTTCTAATAAGGTACATGATTTTTCTAATTCTAGTTGAGACCATCTGAATGTGACTACTCCAACGCAGTGTCGAATCTATTATTACTCCCAGACATTTAATCTCAGAGACTCTCTCAATTGAGTTACAATCACAGGTATCTGATTGCTGCAAGCAGTTATGAGCCGTAATAGAAAATTCGTCATCAGGTATTTGTGACAGATTGCTAGCAAAAGTGACGAATTTAGTTTTATTAGACCGGGAGATACTGACACAAAATTTCGAGTCATTTGTAACAGGATGGCGGTTCTACAGGGGTCTTAGTACGCAATGACAAAAAGAAAAACGATGGTGTGAACGCTGGTACCGGCGGCTTAGTCGCGTGGGCGTTAGTCGAACTCGTCGGAAAAATAGCGAAGTCAAACGATTTGTAACACAAAAATTTTAGAATTTACCGATAGCCCATAAAAAAGAAGTAGGCGGTAGTGTCATGCCATACTTTTCCGGTGTGACTTACAGCCCGCCCTTGAGCCCGCCATACCGACGCGAATATTGACATTAAGGGTTAATAAGTTTTTTTTCAACCACAACATAAAGCGCAATACACATTGAGCCCGCCGGGCCGCCGACAAAGCCCGGCGACACAACCCGGCGGCCTGTATGAAAAGAATCATGTCGGCAACATGCGCCCCCGCGTGTTACCCGCCGATATGTTGGCGGGTAAACATTCCACAAGCTGCTATCAACAGATCACTGCCATCGTCCATTTTTAAGATTATTTCTATTTACTGAATTATCGAAGATACACCACCAAAATTATATGACACAACCACACAACCTTTATCGACACACGGCAATCACTGACTGCCAAATAAATTTCTCATCTCAAGCCGCCGACATGCCGCCGACCAAATTTTCCGACTTGTAATAAGTGAAGCCGCCAACTAGAGCGCCGACAAAAAGTTGCCGACATATGTCGGCGGGCTCAATGTGTATTGCGCTTTACTGTTTGTAGCGCGGCTTCTGCTTTTTTGTGGCAGCTATTCCAAGAACTACCGTGAACGATCAAGACTGTGTCATCTGCATAAGAAAGTATTTTAGCGTTCGTAATTAATTAGTGATGTGCATAGAAATTAGACGTTGCGATATTCTATTATTATATTTCTAACAAAATTTTACGATTATAACGCGGCAATAAATGCCGTGGTTGAGATTTTTGATAGTTAGAAAAAACATTTTTTTCAAAGAGAAAAACAAATTGTGGAATATAGATTTTACATTTTTATAGTGATTTTTTAATGTGAATGTGAATGTGACTGTGAAGGTGAATGTGAATGTGAATGTGACTGTGACTGTGAATGTGAATGTGAATGTGAATGTGACTGAGAATGTGAATGTGAATGTGAATGTGAATGTGAATGTGAATGTGATTCACACAGACGTTGCGATATTCTATTGATATCTATTATTATATTTCTACCAAAATTTTACGATTATGACCCGGCAATAGATGCCGTGGTTGAGATTTTTGATAGTAAGAAAAAAAAATTTTTTTCAAAGAGAAAAACAAATTGTGGAATATAGATTTTACATTTTTATAGTGATTTTTTAATGTGAATGTGAATGTGAATGTGACTGTGACTGTCAAGAAGCTTATATCTAATACACTGGAGATTGCACTATGACCATTGAATTGTAACAAGAAAATATGACGTTGAATGACGCCTGTATGTTTTTTTATCCCTTTCTAACATTCAAATTCAAATTCAAATTTTAATTCAAATTCAAATTCAAATTTTAATTCAAATTCAAATTCATATTCAAATTCAAATTCAAATTCAATTCACAAACACGGACAACGAACAACGAACAATGTGAATGTGAATGTGAATGTGAATGTGAATGTGAATGTGAATGTGAATGTGAACATACATGAACACAAACACAAACACAAACACAAACACAAACACAAACACAAACACAAACACAAACACAAACACAAACACGAACAACGAACAACGAACAACGAACAACGAAAAACGAACAACGAACAACGAACAACGAAAAACGAAACACGAAACACGAACAACGAACAACGAACAACGAACAACGAACAACGAACAACGAACAACGAACAACGAACAACGAACAACGAACAACGAACATCGAACAACGAACAACGAACAACGAACAACGAACAACGAACAACGAATAATGTGAATGTGAATGTGAATGTTAATGTGAATGTGAATGTGAATGTGAATGTGAATGTGAATGTGAACATACATGAACACAAAAACAAACACAAACACGAACAACGAACAACGAACAACGAATATCGAACAACGAACAACGAACAACGAACAACGAACAACGAACAACGAACAACGAACAACGAACAACGAACAACGTACAACGAACAACGAACAACGAACAACGAACAACGAACAACGAACAACGAACAACGAACAACTAACAACGAACAACGAACAACGAACATCGAACAGCGAACAGCGAACAGCGAACAGCGAACAGCGAACAGCGAACAGCGAACAGCGAACAGCGAACAGCGAACAGCGAACAGCGAACAGCGAACAGCGAACAGCGAACAGCGAACAGCGAACAGCGAACAGCGAACAGCGAACAGCGAACAGCGAACAGCGAACAGCGAACAGCGAACAGCGAACAGCGAACAGCGAACAGCGAACAGCGAACAGCGAACAGCGAACAACGAACAACGAACAACGAACAACGAACAACGAACAATGTGAATGTGAATGTGAATGTGAATGTGAATGTGAATGTGAATGTGAATGTGAATGTGAATGTGAATGTGAATGTGAATGTGAATGTGATTCACACAGACGTTGCGATATTCTATTGATATCTATTATTATATTTCTACCAAATTTTTACGATTATGACCCGGCAATAGATGCCGTGGTTGAGATTTTTGATAGTAAGAAAAAAAAATTTTTTTCAAAGAGAAAAACAAATTGTGGAATATAGATTTTACATTTTTATAGTGATTTTTTAATGTGAATGTGAATGTGAATGTGACTGTGACTGTCAAGAAGCTTATATCTAATACACTGGAGATTGCACTATGACCATTGAATTGTAACAAGAAAATATGACGTTGAATGACGCCTGTATGTTTTTTTATCCCTTTCTAACATTCAAATTCAAATTCAAATTTTAATTCAAATTCAAATTCAAATTTTAATTCAAATTCAAATTCATATTCAAATTCAAATTCAAATTCAATTCACAAACACGGACAACGAACAACGAACAATGTGAATGTGAATGTGAATGTGAATGTGAATGTGAACATACATGAACACAAACACAAACACAAACACAAACACAAACACAAACACGAACAACGAACAACGAACAACGAACAACGAAAAACGAACAACGAACAACGAACAACGAAACACGAAACACGAACAACGAACAACGAACAACGAACAACGAACAACGAACAACGAACAACGAACAACGAACAACGAACAACGAACATCGAACAACGAACAACGAACAACGAACAACGAATAATGTGAATGTGAATGTGAATGTTAATGTGAATGTGAATGTGAATGTGAATGTGAATGTGAATGTGAACATACATGAACACAAAAACAAACACAAACACGAACAACGAACAACGAACAACGAATATCGAACAACGAACAACGAACAACGAACAACGAACAACGAACAACGAACAACGAACAACGAACAACGAACAACGAACAACGAACAACGAACAACGAACAACGAACAACGAACAACGAACAACGAACAACGAACAACGAACAACGAACAACTAACAACGAACAGCGAACAGCGAACAGCGAACAGCGAACAGCGAACAGCGAACAGCGAACAGCGAACAGCGAACAGCGAACAGCGAACAGCGAACAGCGAACAGCGAACAGCGAACAGCGAACAGCGAACAGCGAACAGCGAACAGCGAACAACGAACAACGAACAATGTGAATGTGAATGTGAATGTGAATGTGATTCACACAGACGTTGCGATATTCTATTGATATCTATTATTATATTTCTACCAAAATTTTACGATTATGACCCGGCAATAGATGCCGTGGTTGAGATTTTTGATAGTAAGAAAAAAAAAATTTTTTCAAGAGAAAAACAAATTGTGGAATATAGATTTTACATTTTTATAGTGATTTTTTAATGTGAATGTGAATGTGAATGTGACTGTGACTGTCAAGAAGCTTATATCTAATACACTGGAGATTGCACTATGACCATTAAATTGTAACAAAAAAATATGACGTTGAATGACGCCTGTATGTTTTTTTATCCCTTTCTAACATTCAAATTCAAATTCAAATTTTAATTCAAATTCAAATTCAAATTTTAATTCAAATTCAAATTCATATTCAAATTCAAATTCAAATTCAAATTCAATTCACAAACACGGACAACGAACAACGAACAATGTGAATGTGAATGTGAATGTGAATGTGAATGTGAATGTGAACATACATGAACACAAACACAAACACAAACACAAACACAAACACAAACACAAACACAAACACGAACAACGAACAACGAACAACGAAAAACGAACAACGAACAACGAAAAACGAAACACGAAACACGAACAACGAACAACGAACAACGAACAACGAACAACGAACAACGAACAACGAACAACGAATAATGTGAATGTGAATGTTAATGTGAATGTGAATGTGAATGTGAATGTGAATGTGATTCACACAGACGTTGCGATATTCTATTGATATCTATTATTATATTTCTACCAAAATTTTACGATTATGACCCGGCAATAGATGCCGTGGTTGAGATTTTTGATAGTAAGAAAAAAAAAAATTTTTTCAAAGAGAAAAACAAATTGTGGAATATATAGATTTTACATTTTTATAGTGATTTTTTAATGTAAATGTGAATGTGAATGTGACTGTGACTGTCAAGAAGCTTATATCTAATACACTGGAGATTGCACTATGACCATTAAATTGTAACAAGATGTTCTAAACTTTTGCGCCTTACAATTTTTTAAAAACAAATTTCATGTTCAGCATGTTTGATACTTTTTTTTGTAAGATTTTTATTCATATTAAAAGACGTGTCGACCTAACCTGAGCTCTTCATTATAATTCCCAAATATACCTAAATACTCCTTCATTCCCGCTACATGGTCCTGGATCTACGCCGGATCTACGCCGCCGCCTGGTTTATAAAGAAACGATTGCAGAAGGAATTGTACCTATCGGTGGAGTTGGCGGAGCGTCGCACTCAGCCGCGTTGTCTGAAGGGTGGAATTTTACTTGGAACTATCGTTTTCGGATTATAATTGTGTAATTTAAACCCATCACTCTCTTCACTACATAGGTAATATAGTTTTAGGTATAAGTTGGCCAGACAAAGGTTATAATGTTGCATTTGTTAATTTTTATATTATAACCTGAAATTCATGTATCATTAAGTAGTTTTCCTGTTGTTTTTTTTTATAATTACGGTACTACAGTGCATAAATTGACTGATTTTGTATTGAAAAATATCCGTGGTAGTACGTTTAGGTATTTTAAGATTGTTTAAGCTTAAATTTAAGGTTTGCAAGTATTGACTTAGGTTTGACCTACTTAAGGCTGCAGTCTAGCAAAATTGCGTTTTCAACAAGTTATTTGACAATTTTTTCCCGGCTAATGAAATGATAAACTGAATTTTTTTTTCTTGTTTATCAATTAGTGTTATATACGCAATGCGCGTGAATTTTTTCACATTTATAAAGTTACTTTATTTTACCTTAATCAGGCCTTCAAGATAAGTCTCTTTCCCCCAAAGACATTTCGAGCTAAGTTTGTGCACTCACTACGTTGCAACCGATTACAATTTACACAATCTGATCAGCGCATTATTATCCTTATATACTTAGTCGTTATTAAAAACTGCTGAATACAATTGCCGAAAAACTTATGATTTTCTTAATTAGAACGTTATAAGTTCATTAAATTTCCCATTTTTTGCCTTACAAAATCTATTGATAAATACTGCTAAAAGTTATTTTTTCCATTAATTTATTCGAGTTGGTTGAAGACCAATGAGTATTAATCCTTTAAAAAATTTTTTTTTTGAATTTTGATAATTCTTTAAATATTAAAAAAATATTTAAAATAATTAGGAAAAATCCTAGCGAATTTCTTTAGTCGCGCTCCTTGGGCCGGAGCGTTCTGACGTGTGCTCTACGCTCGATTTTCCTTCATACCGAAGTGAAAGTTGCTCTACTTCATTAAATTTAATATTTTTGTTAATTGATTATTTTTATCTTAGTTTTGTGCAAATATTCGTATTTTTAAACATTTGATTTCGATATGGAAAATAAACGAAAAAAATACGCGTGTAACTACTAGAAAAAAAAAAAAAAATTTGGAAAATCCAAAAGTGCACGCCTCATAATTTTTTTTTTAATAAATATTTATTAATTATTATTTTTGTTTATTTAATAACAATTAAACCACATCGAATCAGACCCTGAAAAATGAAAGGGTTCTATTCCTGAGCATACTCAAGCGTAAGAGAAAAAAAAAAAGACTCGATTAGTAAAGTATTTCGGTCGCTATCGTGTTAACAAGAAAAAGGATCCGCACATACAGACACACGGACGTCCAAGACAGAACTTTTTTAAACTGTTTTTTAACTAGTTTAAATAACAAAAATGACATCAAAAATATCATGAACGTTAAAAATAGTGTTTTTTCTTAATATGTGTGTGTATGTATTATCTTACAAGTGCAATGTATGATACATAAAGACATTTTAAGTTTGAAAAATCAAATGTTTTGCGCGAAGTGACAGTAGTACCCACCTCAACGCTTCGCTTATGAGGCGTGCAATATCTTCGAACATAAAGTTAATGAAACCAAATAGATTGCAAAGGTGATTGGCAACAATTTCTTTATTTTACGGGGTGTCAGTAAAGGGATGTATATTTCTTTAAAACTAAAGTAAGCTCATAAATTTTCTTATAATATAATTTTTTTGAAGTTCCAAAAATGTTTATTTTTCGTTTGAGATATACGAAATATAATATAAACTTGTATTGAGAACTTGAACTTCCCAAGTTCATCCGGGGAAATCCCCATACGGGGAAAATGATTTGTTTACTCCAAAATTGATCCGATTTGTTTTAATTTTTTCTTCTAGTCATTTTCAACGTAGCGGCATTTTGTTTGATTATTAATTTTGTAACTTAAATACAGGATGTTGGTTTTATATTCTGATCTTACAGACGCGCTGACAAATTTAGTCCGCCATTTCTAGTTTAGTCTACCAACTCTAAGTACCAATATTAAAACGAATGGATTATCATCACATCATCAAAACTCAGACGTAATGGAAGATCACAATAACATAGAAAATTCAGTGGGTGTTGAGAACTAAACAAACAGAAGTAACAGAGACGCGAAGAATAAAAAAAGAGGACGAAAACGATAATTCGTTGATGCTTTCCCTTTTCGACGTATTGTTAGGGTACATCACCAATCTGCAAAAAACAAAACTGATGATTCCCAATTGCTGATTAAAAATGAAAAACAAATAATCGACAACAGTGGTGAAAATTTGCTGATCACAATGAAACATCCTTTAGTGGTAGCAGATTTACTCATTTAAAATGTATCGGTGAACAGCGTAAAGGAGAGGAGGACAGGAAAACATTATGAATGTGGATGGTGGATTGTATACAGGGTGTAATCGATAAGGCGATTATGACGTTATTATTGCAGGTATCAAAAAACTTAAAACTGATATCGAAATTACTTTACCTAATGAGCAAAATGACAATAATAACTTTTTAAAAGTATAACGAGAAATATCTAAAAAATTTACTTTATACACTCCCATATCAAAAAGGGAAAATGGGACTAGTAGAAGTTAAATGTCTAATTCCGGCAAAAGACATGAATGCGGAAGATGCGGTTAAAAAAAAAATTTAATATTTGAAATACAATGCAAAAAATAACACTTTTGTCATAGATAAGAATCATGACTATTTTTTCCAAATTCAGGGACAACTAAACGTTGCAGAAGCAGAAGTCTGCTTATTTGCTGTTTGGACTGGAGTGAATCATTCGTTAAAAATAGAATATATAAAAAAGTATGTAACGTTTAGGCAAAATAAAATGATGGACCATTATCAAGATTTTACATAAATTGCCTACTGTCAGAATTGATTGATTCGAGACTTCAGCATTCGATGTCCATCAAGGACCCATCCTATATCATTCAAGCGATTGAAAAAAAAGAGATAAATCCAGTGCAACCGATAAAGCATCAGAATGCTAGCAAAAGATTTATTAGGTTTATCAATATAAATCTATATATTATACATACATAATATAATAAATCTGTAGAAGACGCGAAGACTGACATCCGCGCGGACGGAGTCGCGGGCGGAAGCTAGTCAGAAATAAATATCTTTTGTTTTCATTTGTGTATTTTTCTATTTAATAATGTTTTAACACAAACATTACATTTTTTTATTATATACAAAATTTGTTTATCCGTTTTATTAGTTAAACTGAACAACTTTCACTAAGAAACTTAGGTCGAAAAAAATGTATAGAGTTATGCATTTTGTATGGAAAGCTTATTTTTTTTTATATTTCGTCCAAATTTCTTTGTAAAAGTTGATCAGTTATATAAACATGAAGTTGAAGATATCAATAGAAAGTATTCGCAAATTTTGTGTACTGATAAAAAAAAATCACCCGTAATTTTCACGAAAATTGTTTCAAATTGTCATTTTTGGTACTTATTACGAATATTAAATTATGCATACGAATGATTTAATTTTTAAAAATTAAGTGGAGCAACTTTCCCTTAGTACATTTGTATTATTTACATATAGGATGACAGGATGCATTTGTTTGCACTACTAGACCAAGCCCTTAAGTTAATCTGTTATCATATTACATTTCAGTGGAGTTTGCGTCTGCCTACCAAAATGTCTCCAAGAAAGGATCCCATAAAGATACGTGCCAGTTACAAGGGTCAGTTAACTTCGTTTTCTTCTTATGTACATAAAATTGATGCCGAGTCACTGGATCCCCCGACGGTAAGCGAATTGCAATTGCGGTTAACTAAAATGAAATCAATGTATGGTAGGTTCGATGACATTCAACTTGCATTGGAATGTGAGTCTGATGATATGCAGTCTCAGTTAAAGGAAAGAACGGATTTTGAGTCCCATTATTTCAATGCTATGTCTCATGCTCAGATGTTAATTGATCAGTTTAATAAAAAAGATGATTCCAAATGCCCATCAAACCACAGTCATTCTAATCACGTCGTTAAGTTACCAACCATTCAATTACCTAAATTTAGCGGCTCATATGAAACATGGCTTGAATTTCATGATACGTTCGCGGCCTTAGTACATGATAATAGTGACATTGACGATATTAATAAGTTTCACTATCTCAGATCGTCATTAGAGGGTTCCGCGGCCATAGTTATTAAGTCGATCGAGTTCTCCGCTAAAAATTATAATGTTGCGTGGCAGTTACTTTGCGACAGGTTCGATAACAAACGATTATTAATACACAATCATGTTTCTGCGTTATTCAACATGGAACCTGTCACAAAAGAAAATTCTGCAGCATTAAAGCGATTAATAGACCAGATCAATAAAAATTTAAGAGCTTTGGAGTCACTTGGTGAGGATGTCCAGCACTGGGATACATTATTAATTTATATTTTTGTTCAGAAACTAGATTCAAAAACATTCCGTGAATGGGAAGAGTTTAAAGGTAGGTTGGATAAAGACATTAAAATTGACTTTATTACATTTGAATCATTCTTACGCAATCATGCAGATTTAATTGAGACATTAGAATTATCACGAAATACCGGAAATCAAAATCAGTCAAATCAACAATCAAAGGGAAATTCTAAAATCAAATCTATGGTGTCTATTGAATCTTCAGGGTCTAATTCATGTCCTAAATGCAACAGTGGTCATTTACTCAGCAATTGTCCACAATTTTTATCTTTAAGTAATAATGACCGTCTTGATTTATTACCTTCATTCAAAATATGTTTTAATTGTTTAAGTCCTGGGCATTTTGCTAATCGGTGCAAGAAAGCAGGGTGCAGAGTGTGTAAAAAGAAACACAATACCTTAATACATATTAACGACTTTAAATCTCAGAAAGGTAACAATAATAGTTTATCACAATCTAATGTACGTCCCGGTAATAACGCATCCACTGTGGGCCAGCCTCCAACGCCCGCAGCGAGCGGTGACTCAGTTACTCTGTCAGCGAGAGTTTTGTCGTGCAATGAAGGTGTTGGTGATGTTCTTCTCTCAACTGCACTGATTAAGGTCTATGATTCGCAAAATAAAGAACACATAGCGCGTGCAATCTTAGACAGCGGAAGTACATCTTGCCTTATGACACAAAGGTTACACGATTGTTTGGGTTTACCCATCACTAAAATAAATAAATCCATCATGGGTATTAATATGAACTCATCACAAATCTCTGCAATGTGCAGCCTTTCAATTAAATCATTGAATAAAAATTATTCATTAAACATTAAGTGTTTTATTTTACCTTCCATCACAGATAATGTGCCCTCTCAACAAGTTGATTTGTCAAACTTGAACATCCCTTCAGAAATCTGCCTGGCAGACCCCCACTTCAGTTCGCCTGCCGAAGTCGACTTAATCATAGGAGCTGATGTTTTCTGGGATATTTTAGGGTCACAAAAGATTACTCTGGGTGAAGGGAAACCAATTCTTTGTGAGACGAGATTGGGTTGGTTAGTGTCAGGCCCTATAGGTGCCAGTACCCATTCAAGATCCCAAAGATTAATGTGCAACTTTAGCATGGTGAGTCCGATGTATAATGACAACCTCATTGATAGCAGTGACAACTGACAGCCAATTCGATCTCAGTCGCTTTTGGCAATTAGAAGAAGTTCAGTCACCGTTATCAAATTATTCCCCCGAGGAGAGGTTATGCGAGGATCATTTTATAAACAATACCACTCGTCTGGAAGACGGCCGGTTTTGCGTCAAAATACCTTTAAAGGAATCTCCACAAGTACTTGGCGACTCGTTCATGAAAGCAAAACGCTGTTTTTTGTCTTTGGAGCGCCGCTTGGAGAATAATCCAAATTTACGTACATTGTACAAATCATTCATGGCTGAGTACGAATCCATGGGCCACATGACCAAATGTGATTCAGTGGACCCTAGTCACGTCAATAATTTTATCCCACATCATGGCGTTTTAAGAGAAAGCAGTACAACCACGAAACTGCGTGCTGTGTTCAACGCAAGCAGTCCCACTACAACTGGCATAAGTCTCAACGACATACAGATGGTGGGACCCACAGTTCAGGATGACTTGCTTTCTATTCTTTTGCGATTTCGGCAACATAAAATTATTATAGCCGCAGATGTTGAGAAAATGTACCGCCAGGTGATGGTACATCCCGATTTTAGACATCTCCAACAAATCATTTGGCGATTTGACTTAACAGAGCCTTTGACTGTTAATAAGTTAAATACTGTCACGAATGGAACAGCAAGTGCTCCATACTTAGCAACAAGATGCCTGAAGCAAATCGGCCTTGAATGCAAAGATGAGAAGGTTAAGGAGATAATCATTCACGATTTTTACGTAGATGACCTGCTTACAGGCGGTGATTCTATTGAAGAAGTGCGTAAAATTCGTGAGCAAGTTACAGCGGAGTTGGCATCAGCTTGCATGCCACTACGAAAGTGGAAGTCGAATCTTTCGTGTTTTGCGTCAGAATCAATTCAGTCTCCAGTTGATTTGAACATTGGTTCCACTGAGTCAAGTAAGACCTTAGGACTGAATTGGCAAACCAATAGCGACGAGCTCACTTTTCCGATTAGTTCATCGATTAGAGGAGGCAACACAAAACGTGATTTATTGTCTGTTATTTCACAGATTTTTGACCCTTTGGGACTTCTGTCACCCTGCATCATAAACATGAAAATGTTAATGCAGCAATTGTGGTTGCACAAATTAGGATGGGATGATCCATTACCATCTGACGTTCAGAGATCATGGAATGAAATTCTTCTCACAATAAATAATTTAAATCATATCCGCGTGCCGCGACATGTTATTTGCGAGCTTTATGAGTGGGTCGAGTTTCATATCTTCTCTGACGCGTCCGAAAGGGCGTATGGAGCTTGTTTGTATGTGAGAAGTGGCAATGTCAAAGGTGAGATCTTGGTGCGACTGTTGATGGCAAAAAGCCGTGTAGCTCCGATAAAACCGACCACAATTCCTCGACTAGAGCTCTGTGGGGCCTTAGTTGCTTCACGTATCTATGAAAAAGCTCTGAGTTCCTTACGTGTCAAAGTTCACAGCGTCACTTTCTGGACTGATTCCACCATTGTTCTCGGATGGTTGAGAATGATGCCCAGTAAGTTGCAACCTTTTGTACGAAACCGTGTCGCTGAGATCTTGGAGAAAACAGGAAACTGTACCTGGAGACATGTACCAACTGATGAGAACCCCGCAGATTTGATTTCTCGAGGTGTCAGTATAAATTCCCTTCTTTCTCTTGAAGGATGGTGGTTAGGGCCTCGCTTTCTGCAAAAGGACCCATCTTGTTGGCCCTGTCAGAATAAAGATAAAATAAATAAAATCGACTTACCGGAGACTCGCTCTGAAAGATCATTCAATGCAGTAGTTTGTCAAACGTCTGAAGAAAATAAGTTAATTGATTTCAACCGTTTCTCGAACTTCAACAAACTTAAGCATACCGCAGCCTATGTGTTGAGATTTATCAAAGCTTGCAAAAAGCAGACAATTATTGCAAGCTCGCTTAGTGAGGAAGAATTAAAGGAGGGATTAAACTTAGTCATAAAATTATCTCAAAGGGAATCATTAAAGGAATATGACTTATTGTTACATAATAAATCATTGCCTCGGAAGAGTGCGTTACATAAATTTCATGTTTTCATGGACCATAATAACATTATGAGAGTTGGAGGTCGCTTGGACAATTCTGAGTTTTCATACGAAAAGAAGCATCCAGCAATCATACAGTCCGCTCATCGATTTTCCAAGCTACTTTTCGAACATGAGCATAAGCGTTTGTTACATGCAGGACCCCAACTGTTATTGTATTCAATCAGAGAAAATTATTGGCCTCTTGGTGGCCAACGTTTAGCAAAGGCTACCTTCCGTAAATGTGTACGTTGTGTGCGGATCAAAGGTAACACATTGTCCCCTCTGATGGGTAATTTACCCCCCAATCGTATAAAACCCAGTTTTCCGTTTGAAAATGTAGGAGTAGATTACGCTGGACCTCTTTCTGCTGTCAGCCGTCAAGGGCGAGGTTGTAGGGTCGTTAAGGTGTATATTGTGCTTTTTGTGTGCTTCAGTACGAAGGCCGTGCATCTTGAACTGGTTGGTGACTTAACGAGCAATAATTATTTACTCGCTATTAAACGTTTTATGTCACGAAGAGGAAAACCACTTAACATTTATTCGGATAATGGGACCTCGTTTGTCGGCGCTTATAATGAGCTTTCAAAATTCTTAAAAGGTAATTGCAATTCGTTTACTGACAATCTGGCTGATGAAGGTATCAATTTTCATTTCATTCCAGCTTACTCACCACATTTTGGGGGACTTTGGGAGGCAGGCGTAAAATCCACTAAATTTCATTTAGTTAGAGTGTTGGGAATTTGTAATCTTACATACGAGGAATTGAATTCCACCTTAGTTCAAATAGAGGCGATTCTAAATTCAAGGCCACTCACTCCACTTTCGTCAGACCCTGAAGACCTGATGCCACTCACACCTGGTCATTTTTTAATTGGACGTCCATTAACATCACTACCATCACCTGATTTCAAACAACACTCCGCCAATCATCTCTCTCGTCATCAGCGAATTGAGCAGTTGCGACAGCATTTTTGGGCAAGGTGGTCCAAGGAGTATATCTCGCAGCTTCAGCACCGCACTAAATGGCAAAAGGATCAAAATCCACTAAAGATTGACACTCTCGTCGTAATAAAGGAGGAGAACTTGCCGCCCTTAAAGTGGAGACTTGGGAGGATTGTAGCTGTGCATCCAGGCTCTGATGGAATCAATCGAGTTGCTGATGTGAGGACGTCCACCGGCGTGCTTCGGCGTTCCTTCTCCAGAATATGTCCACTTCCTGAGGTTGCTGATGGATCTTGAAAGAGTACCTTTCAACGCGGGGAGCATGTTCTAAACTTTTGCGCCTTACAATTTTTTAAAAACAAATTTCATGTTCAGCATGTTTGATACTTTTTTTTGTAAGATTTTTATTCATATTAAAAGACGTGTCGACCTAACCTGAGCTCTTCATTATAATTCCCAAATATACCTAAATACTCCTTCATTCCCGCTACACAAGAAAATATGACGTTGAATGACGCCTGTATGTTTTTTTATCCCTTTCTAACATTCAAATTCAAATTTTAATTCAAATTCAAATTCAAATTTTAATTCAAATTCAAATTCATATTCAAATTCAAATTCAAATTCAATTCACAAACACGGACAACGAACAACGAACAATGTGAATGTGAATGTGAATGTGAATGTGAATGTGAACATACATGAACACAAACACAAACACAAACACAAACACAAACACAAACACAAACACAAACACAAACACAAACACAAACACAAACACAAACACAAACACAAACACAAACACAAACACAAACACAAACACAAACACGAACAACGAACAACGAACAACGAACAACGAAAAACGAACAACGAACAACGAACAACGAAAAACGAAACACGAAACACGAACAACGAACAAAGAACAAAGAACAACGAACAACGAACAACGAACAACGAACAACGAACAACGAACAACGAACAACGAACATCGAACAACGAACAACGAACAACGAACAACGAACAACGAACAACGAACAACGAACAACGAATAATGTGAATGTGAATGTGAATGTTAATGTGAATGTGAATGTGAATGTGAATGTGAATGTGAACATACATGAACACAAAAACAAACACAAACACGAACAACGAACAACGAACAACGAATATCGAACAACGAACAACGAACAACGAACAACGAACAACGAACAACGAACAACGAACAACGAACAACGAACAACGAACAACGAACAACGAACAACGAACAACGAACAACGAACAACGAACAACGTACAACGAACAACGAACAACGAACAACGAACAACGAACAACGAACAACGAACAACTAACAACGAACAACGAACAACGAACATCGAACAGCGAACAGCGAACAGCGAACAGCGAACAGCGAACAGCGAACAGCGAACAGCGAACAGCGAACAGCGAACAGCGAACAACGAACAACGAACAACGAACAACGAACAACGAACAACGAACAACGAACAACGAACAACGAACAACGAACAACGTACAACGAACAACGAACAACGAACAACGAACAACGAACAACGAACAACGAACAACGAACAACTAACAGCGAACAGCGAACAGCGAACAGCGAACAGCGAACAGCGAACAGCGAACAGCGAACAGCGAACAGCGAAAAGCGAACAGCGAACAGCGAACAGCGAACAGCGAACAGCGAACAGCGAACAGCGAACAGCGAACAGCGAACAGCGAACAGCGAACAGCGAACAGCGAACAGCGATTATTATATTTCTACCAAATTTTTACGATTATGACCCGGCAATAGATGCCGTGGTTGAGATTTTTGATAGTAAGAAAAAAAAATTTTTTTCAAAGAGAAAAACAAATTGTGGAATATAGATTTTACATTTTTATAGTGATTTTTTAATGTGAATGTGAATGTGAATGTGACTGTGACTGTCAAGAAGCTTATATCTAATACACTGGAGATTGCACTATGACCATTGAATTGTAACAAGAAAATATGACGTTGAATGACGCCTGTATGTTTTTTTATCCCTTTCTAACATTCAAATTCAAATTCAAATTTTAATTCAAATTCAAATTCAAATTTTAATTCAAATTCAAATTCAAATTTTAATTCAAATTCAAATTCATATTCAAATACAAATTCAAATTCAATTCACAAACACGGACAACGAACAACGAACAATGTGAATGTGAATGTGAATGTGAATGTGAATGTGAACATACATGAACACAAACACAAACACAAACACAAACACAAACACAAACACGAACAACGAACAACGAACAACGAACAACGAAAAACGAACAACGAACAACGAAAAACGAAACACGAAACACGAACAACGAACAACGAACAACGAACAACGAACAACGAACATCGAACAACGAACAACGAAGTATCCTGTAGGTTTTGAGTCCCATGCGAATGACGAAATTTGCGAAAAATTTCAGCATTTACGGCTGTATCTTTTGATGCGTTGGCTTGTGAGTTTGACTTTTTCACAGCACCAAGGGACGAAGCACGAAGACTTGAGTATTCGATATAAATTTCAGCTTGATACCAAAAACAAAAAGATGACTGGATCATTATATGAAACAGTAAAATCGACAGTTTTTCAAATTCACGACAAATCTAATCAAAATATTTCAGTAGCCTAATTTTTGTCATTTTCGAAGACTAATTTTTTTTTTTAAGTGAAACTTCTTTATCGGAGTTGGAAAAAAATTTAGTGTAACATTTTTTCGTTATGCGTGACATTTTTCCGTTACGCGCCATCTTTTTCTTATCCCTACCGCACGCGTGATTCGACGTATTTCTGTAAAGTTCCATATATGTAGTAAATTATTTTTTTGAAAAATAAGGTCATAAAGAAGTTTCACTTCTTACGTGTTTACACTAGTACACACACACATTTTTTTTGGTAATACACCCGTAGGAAACTTATAGCATCTAAGGTTAGACAACCAATCAGAGACACACTTGAGGCGTGGCACGAAAATTCGAACAACGAACAACGAACAACGAACAACGAATAATGTGAATGTGAATGTGAATGTTAATGTGAATGTGAATGTGAATGTGAATGTGAATGTGAATGTGAACATACATGAACACAAAAACAAACACAAACACGAACAACGAACAACGAACAACGAATATCGAACAACGAACAACGAACAGCGAACAGCGAACAGCGAACAGCGAACAGCGAACAGCGAACAGCGAACAGCGAACAGCGAACAGCGAACAGCGAACAGCGAACAGCGAACAGCGAACAGCGAACAGCGAACAGCGAACAGCGAACAGCGAACAGCGAACAACGAACAACGAACAACGAACAACGAACAACGAACAATTCGCGAACGAACAACGAACAACGTACAACGTACAACGTACAACGTACAACGTACAACGAACAACGAACAACGAACAACGAACAACGAACAACGAACAACGAACAACGAACAACGAACAACTAACAACGAACAACGAACAACGCACATCGAACAGCGAACAGCGAACAGCGAACAGCGAACAGCGAACAGCGAACAGCGAACAGCGAACAGCGAACAGCGAACAGCGAACAGCGAACAGCGAACAGCGAACAGCGAACAGCGAACAGCGAACAGCGAACAGCGAACAGCGAACAGCGAACAGCGAACAGCGAACAGCGAACAGCGAACAGCGAACAGCGAACAGCGAACAGCGAACAGCGAACAGCGAACAGCGAACAGCGAACAGCGAACAACGAATAATGTGAATGTGAATGTGAATGTGAATGTGAATGTGAATGTGAATGTGAATGTGAATGTGAATGTGAATGTGAATGTGAATGTGAATGTGAATGTGAACATACATGAACACAAAAACAAAAACAAACACGTTACACGAACAACGAACAACGAACAACGAATATCGAACAACGAACAACGAACAACGAACAACGAACAACGAACAACGAACAACGAACAACGTACAACGAACAACGAACAACGAACAACGAACAACGAACAACGAACAACGAACAACGAACAACGAACAACGAACAACGAACAACGAACAACGAACAACGAACAACGAACAACGAACAACGAACAACGAACAACGAACAACGAACAACGAACAACGAACAACGAACAACGAACAACGAACAACGAACAACGAACAACGAACAACGAACAACGAACAACGAACAACGAACAACGAACAACGAACAACGAACAACGAACAACGAACATCGAACGGCGAACGGCGAACGGCGAACGGCGAACGGCGAACGGCGAACAGCGAACAGCGAACAGCGAACAGCGAACAGCGAACAACGAACAACGAACAACGAATAACGAACAACGAACAACGAACAACGAACAACGAACAACGAACACCGAACAACGAACAACGAACAACGAACAACGAACAACGAACAACGAACAACTAACAACTAACAACTAACAACGAACAACGAACAACGAACATCGAACAGCGAACAGCGAACAGCGAACAGCGAACAGCGAACAGCGAACAGCGAACAGCGAACAGCGAACAGCGAACAGCGAACAGCGAACAGCGAACAGCGAACAGCGAACAGCGAACAGCGAACAGCGAACAGCGATCAGCGAACAGCGAACAGCGAACAGCGAACAGCGAACAGTGAACAGCGAACAGCGAAAAACGAACAACTAACAACGAAAAACGAACAACGAACAACGAACAACGAACAACGAACAACGAACAACGATCAACGAACAACGAACAACGAACAACGAACAACGAACAACGAACAATGTGAATGTGAATGTGAATTTTATTTTTTTTATTTTATTTTATTAGTTTCCAAACAGCTTATACAACAATATAACAAACAAATTATTCAAGTACAATTAATAACGTACTATGTATAAGCCTATTCTATGGATACACAAATGTTTAGAGTGTGAAAGATGTAAAAACAATTAAAAATACTGTTACCACAACAAAAAAAAAAAAATACAATAAAAGATATACTTAGGCTAACAAGATTCGACATAAATCCGTATGCTTCAGGTGCTACGCAGAGCAGTAAGTACTAGGCGACGAAAACTGGCTAGACTATTTGAAAAAATGTCAATAGTGTTATCTTTATTAACTATTTCGTTATATAGTCGGCATAACCTATATACTGGGTTATTATAAGAAATATATAAGCGAGTGGCGGGTATATAGAAGGGTTTAGCGTTCCGAGTGACACGAGCGTTACAATATAAAGAGAATTTACAAAGCATATCAGTGTGAATTAGGTTATTGATAATTTTATACATATAAGTTAAATCAATGAATTTACGTCGCATTTCAAGTGAATCCAAATTGAAATATTTAAGTCGAATGTCATAGGTGGGCAAGGATCTTCTAAGGTGTTCACGATTGCATAGAGAACGTAAAAATCGTTTTTGTACCGATTCGAGCTTGTCGATATGATGAATTATTTTTAATGATGAGATTTAGAGTGTCATAAAACTGTGTCAGATTTTCATTTATATCCGCGGAGGAAAGGAGAACCTTCCAATCAATATTCCTAAGTTCATCTTTACATTTATTTATATCACATTTTCTAAAATTTAAGATTTTATTATTCTTACATGGTTCGAGGGACGGGACGTGAATGTCATTCACACACACTTCAAAAGGTGGGTGATGAACGTCCATTTTACTAAGTGCGATTGAGGGTTCAAGTGATACCGGAATCAAACGGGCAAAAAGTAAATCCAGAGTGCGATTATTGTCATTTTTGATAAAATTGTACTGGTTAAGGTTGCCATAAGTCATCAAGTCTAAAATTAAGTTGACTTTAACGTCATTAAACAAAGGTCTAGGAGTAGCAGTTTTCGTCGCGTTACAATTAATCCAATCTAAGTTAGGAGTATTGAAATCCCCCAGTAAAATAAAAGAATCATCGGATCCTGACAAAATCTCAGTAGTATTATTATAGAAAGCTTTCAGTTTATCAATGGAAAGATCCGGTGGTAAGTACACTAGACATATTTTTATAATTTTGCTAATGTGTTTATTTTTAAAGTTAATTAAGCTTAGCCAAATACATTCCACATTAGTTTCCCATTCGAAAACTCTATTAACTATGTAATCTTTTTTTACTGCAATTAAAACACCTCCACCAGAAATTTTATGACTAGTGCACTTATCCCGATCTCTCCTGAAAATTCTATAGCGATTATCCAATATTTCACTATCTTTAATTGAAGGATCGAGATTAGTTTCTGTTAAACAGATAATATCGTAATTGCAGTTTAATACATTTAAAAAGAAATCCTGAAGCTTACTTCTAATTCTGTTTACATTCTGGTAAAAAATTAGCATAATGCAGCGGATAAAAAAATAATAATAATAAAAATTAAATGTAGATGCAGATAATTATGTAAAGACTAAGGCAGATTTTTAATCTTATCTAGACTATTAATGATTACAGCTGGAGAATGTTCGTTTTTTCTCATATAGACCTTCCCAAACTTAACCCACACGAACTTGTAATCAAGTGTCTTAGAAGCTTGTCTAGCCTCCATGAAAATATGTCTCATTTCTGGTGTGAGATTTTCAGCTACATAAACTTGTTTAACTTCACCTACAACACCGAGGTCAAGCGAGTTCAATACATTCCTGGAGTTAGATTTGTTGTAGCGATGCACTGCTGATAATATCATATCGCGATGCCTAGGAGTCATCAATGTAACCAAAATAGTGCGCGGGCGGTCGGTACTTTTCACCCGTTTGGCCACACGATAGCAAGAAATAACAGTATCGTTGGGAAGCGAGACAGATATTTTATCCAACAAGTTAGACACAATTGAATTTAAGTTCTCATCCTTTTTTTCAGGTACGCCATGTAATTCAAAATTATGTCTTCTGGATATTTGTTCCAATTGGTTAACCTTATTTTGAAGAGTTTTCAAATTATTGTCAATAGTAGAAGTACTGACTTTTAATTCAGTTGTAGTTAATGTCTGTGACGAGGAATCAGCTTGCATATCGTCGAACTTCTTCGAGAGAAATTCTAGTGAGCTTTCATGTTCAACTAGTTTGTTTTTAATGTCCACAATTGAGTTCTTCGTACACTTCAGAGCGGCCTCATTACGATTGCTTATATCTTTTAATTTACTGGAGCATTCCATTACAGAGTCTAGATCGGTGCGAAGTGACTGAAAGCACTTTTTCATTTCGATTATTTCAGATTGTAAACAATCAAGAGCCCCACTGAAAGTGTCTATCTTTTCTTCTTGTTTGTCTAATCTCAATTGCATATCACTACGGAATGATTTGAGCTCCGACAAGATGGTAGAAAAATTCGCGGAGTCACCAATGGAGGAAGCAGCCACAGGGGACGTCACTGCACGAGGAGAAGGCCTAATAGGTGTGTTTGTGTTGTCACCACCCCTTCGAGAAGCAGCAACACAAGCGGGACATATCCAATTAGTACGGGCCACTTGTGAAGAATTGGTTGATAGAACGCATTCCGTATGATAAAGTGCACTACATTTAGTGCATTTGATTCTCTTATGCGTCACTAATACATTCAAATTACATGCCAAACATTCTCCAGCCATAATTAATCAATGATCGTGTAGACACAGCATTAGCAGAAAATATTCATATAATTTTTTTATCTATGGCAACTTTTGTGTGAATTGGCAGTTGACACTTGACAGTGAATTATGACAGTTGCAGATGTTATTGTTATTTTGTTGTTGAAAAACTAGGTTGTTCAAAGTTTCTTCTTCTGTTTTTACCCTCTTCTTGAAAATGTTATATAGTGAAACTATGATAATTTTCAGGTTTATAATGTGTGAGCAGTGTTATAAGTTTTACTCACTCAAAAGTCCGAAACGTGGGATCAAAATGAGTCACAAATTACACTCGGTAAATCACTGTGAGACTTGTTTACACGCCAATTATTAGCACATTCAAAATATACTTGTACACTTTACGCAGTCCGTTGACAGGCCGGTGTGAATGTGAATGTGAATGTGAATGTGAACATACATGAACAACGAACAACGAACAACGAACAACGAACAACGAACAACGAACAGCGAACAGCGAACAGCGAACAGCGAACAGCGAACAGCGAACAGCGAACAGCGAACAGCGAACAGCGAACAGCGAACAGCGAACAGCGAACAGCGAACAGCGAACAGCGAACAGCGAACAGCGAACAGCGAACAGCGAACAGCGAACAGCGAACAGCGAACAGCGAACAGCGAACAGCGAACAGCGAACAGCGAACAGCGAACAGCGAACAGCGAACAGCGAACAGCGAACAGCGAACAGCGAACAGCGAACAGCGAACAGCGAACAGCGAACAGCGAACAGCGAACAGCGAACAGCGAACAGCGAACAGCGAACAGCGAACAGCGAACAGCGAACAGCGAACAGCGAACAGCGAACAGCGAACAGCGAACAGCGAACAGCGAACAGCGAACAGCGAACAGCGAACAGCGAACAGCGAACAGCGAACAGCGAACAGCGAACAGCGAACAGCGAACAGCGAACAGCGAACAGCGAACAGCGAACAGCGAACAGCGAACAGCGAACAGCGAACAGCGAACAGCGAACAGCGAACAGCGAACAGCGAACAGCGAACAGCGAACAGCGAACAGCGAACAACGAACAACGAATAATGTGAATGTGAATGTGAATGTGAATGTGAATGTGAACATACATGAACACAAAAACAAACACAAACACGAACAACAAACAACGAACAACGAATATCGAACAACGAACAACGAACAACGAACAACGAACAACGAACAACGAACAACGAACAACGAACAACGAACAACGAACAACGAACAACGAACAACGAACAACGAACAACGAACAACGAACAACGAACAACGAACAACGAACAACGAACAACGAACAATGTGAATGTGAATGTGAATGTGAATGTGAATGTGAACATACATGAACAACGAACAACGAACAACGAACAACGAACAACGAACAACGAACAACGAACAACGAACAACGAACAACGAACAACGAACAACGAACAACGAACAACGAACAACGAACAACGAACAACGAACAACGAACAACGAACAACGAACAACGAACAACGAACAACGAACAACGAACAACGAACAACGAACAACGAACAACGAACAACGAACAACGAACAACGAACAACGAACAACGAACAACGAACAATGTGAATGTGAATGTGAATGTGAATGTGAATGTGAATGTGAACATACATGAACAACGAACAACGAACAACGAACAACGAACAACGAACAACGAACAACGAACAACGAACAACGAACAACGAACAACGAACAACGAACAACGAACAACGAACAACGAACAACGAACAACGAACAACGAACAACGAACAACGAACATCGAACAACGAACAACGAACAACGAACATCGAACAACGAACAACGAACAACGAATAATGTGAATGTGAATGTGAATACTGAATGTGAATGTGAATGTGAATGTGAATGTGAATGTGAATGTGAATGTGAATGTGAATGTGAATGTGAATGTGAATGTGAATGTGAATGTGAATGTGAATGTGAATGTGAATGTGAATGTGAATGTGAATGTGAATGTGAATGTGAATGTGAATGTGAATGTGAATGTGAATGTGAATGTGAATGTGAATGTGAATGTGAATGTGAATGTGAATGTGAATGTGAATGTGAATGTGAATGTGAATGTGAATGTGAATGTGAATGTGAATGTGAATGTGAATGTGAATGTGAATGTGAATGTGAATGTGAATGTGAATGTGAATGTGAATGTGAATGTGAATGTGAATGTGAATGTGAATGTGAATGTGAATGTGAATGTGAATGTGAATGTGAATGTGAATGTGAATGTGAATGTGAATGTGAATGTGAATGTGAATGTGAATGTGAATGTGAATGTGAATGTGAATGTGAATGTGAATGTGAATGTGAATGTGAATGTGAATGTGAATGTGAATGTGAATGTGAATGTGAATGTGAATGTGAATGTGAATGTGAATGTGAACATACATGAACACAAAAACAAACACAAACACGAACAACGAACAACGAACAACGAATATCGAACAACGAACAACGAACAACGAACAACGAACAACGAACAAAGAACAACGAACAACGAACAACGAATATCGAACAACGAACAACGAACAACGAACAACGAACAACGAACAACGAACAACGAACAACGAACAACGAACAACGAACAACGAACAACGAACAACGAACAACGAACAACGAACAACGAACAACGAACAACGAACAACGAACAACGAACAACGAACAACGAACAACGAACAACGAACAACGAACAACGAAAAACGAACAACGAACAACGAACAACGAACAACGAATAATGTGAATGTGAATGTGAATGTGAATGTGAATGTGAATGTGAATGTGAATGTGAATGTGAATGTGAATGTGAATGTGAATGTGAACATACATGAACACAAAAACAAACACAAACACGAACAACGAACAACGAACAACGAATATCGAACAACGAACAACGAACAACGAACAACGAACAACGAACAACGAACAACGAACAACGAACAACGAACAACGAACAACGAACAACGAACAACGAACAACGAACAACGAACATCGAACAACGAACAACGAACAACGAACAACGAACATCGAACAACGAACAAAAACCACAGGACAGTTCTTTGGCATATTATGTAGATATAAGTTACATATTATGTAAATTTATTGACATTATTTTAAAAGAGCAACTATGGAGTTTCTTGCCGATTCTTCTCCATAGATACTGCTCTCCGAATCGGTGGTAAATGTTAAAAATACTATGTAATGACGATTCGAAAGTGCTACTAATAACTAAATAGTAGTCTAATTGAATAAATGAATGTTTGAGTTTGAGTTTGATACCAATTTAAATTTCGCGCTGTTTATGTATGATTTGCGCATGCCTTGCCTAAGGCGCATGCGCAGGTTTTAATTATTTTATAATTTTAATAAAATAAATAATTTAACAATTTCAATGATGGACCTATACGGACCTAACGGTAAAGAATACGATTTTGATAAAATTCGCCATTAATTTCACCTTAAAGGACCTAACGGAGACCTATCGATCAAGGTCATTTTCGACCCAAAATTCCATTGATGGGGTGCTAGGTTTGCATTGGTGATCTGCTATTCACTCTGTGCTATTCAAGTAGGGTAACGGCACCAGTGGTCAGCCTCATAACAGCTTTTTGAAGTTTGGACAATTGCCATTTCTACAACAATCGTCGAATAAAAAAACGTACAACATGTATGGATTTATTGTTTATTGTAGTTTCGAATCAACGTTTATTAAAAACAATAATTCTCTTAGTAAAATATATAATTAATTTTAAACAAAAAATGGCCCAGTGTCCCTGTGAACAGCCTCTAAAAACCAATAAACAGCCTTGTTGAACCCAGTGTTCAGCCTTTAGTAAGTATAACTCATAATGATATCAAAATAAACAATGTTATATCAAAATCAACGATATTAATCACATTTTTATAGCAACGATTCACTTAGCACAAAAAAATGTATATCGCACATAATGCATTATTATTTTAAACATACTATTACAATCTCTTTGTGTCTTCTTATTTTCTAGGAACTTGTTATTACTTATCATAAAAACAGCAATAATTCTTTTTAAAAAAATCAACGATATTAGTATATAATATGTCCTATTGATGTATCTATAATCCATATGTTCTACTGGCCTCCCTAATCGGCATTCCACTTCGTATGGCTTCCATGGCAGATGAGAGTTTCTCTGGAGGATACTGTTGTCTTGGCGGCATTTTTAGCTAAAAAAAAGGGAACAATAATAACTTTTGGATATGAATACACATAATACCATTATTTCAGGTAAAACTTAACTAACTTATAGATTTACACACAAATTTATACTTAAAATATTATTTCAATAACATCGTGGCTGAATACTGGATCATTGAGACCACAGATTGAGACCCAGTGGTCAGCCGCTTGAAAAGATATTTTGAAATGCGGCTGACCACTGGGTTATCTAACAATTAGGAAATAATCCCAGTAATCAGCCCCGGGGCTGTCCATTGGATCTTTCATAAAAAATCAGTATCCAATGGTCAGCCCCTCAAATTTTTAACTAAAAAAACAATATTTTTTATCAAATTTCATAAAATTAAATGCTCCAAGTAATCTATAAAGTTATTATCTATAAAACACACTCACATTTCATACTAAAATATGTTATTTCTCACCTTTCAAAAGAGCACCACGTGAAACAAAAAATATGGCGAACATGACACTTCTGCTCTTGTCGGCGGACAGCACCTGTATGAACGTGTTTACTTCTCTCCCCTGACCCCCTGCCGCTCCTATTGCGTGATGCATGAACCAATAACGAAACAGAGCTTCTATTTAAGTGCGCGTGATTTGGTTATTTTGATTGCAGCGATATTTATGGCCAATAAACAACGCAATAGGCTGATCACTGGTGCCTGGCTGACCACTGGTGCCGTTACCCTATTCACTCTCCAAGTGTCAGGTGGGTGTCAATGTCGATGCGAAGTGCGAACACGGAAAATGGAAATCGGAACGTAACGTCAATGTTTGTATTTTTAATGCTAGGTACATTGTGTCAGCGGTGTATATTTATAATAGTGTCGAAAACGGCTCAATTTACAGTTTTGTACTGCAGGAAAATATTTAAAGTTTAATAATAATAGCGTAACATACAGTTCGCATACTGTTTACATATTCATGTACATGTAATACATGAACAAAGGTTCGTTTTTTTATTGATAAATCGTAATTTTCTTTGCAGTTAGTGGAAGTGTGGTTTTTCTATTATTTTCTATTAAGATGCGGTGGACTTTGCACACTGAGGGTGGGCCCAGGAGAGTGAATCACGCCGCAGCCTGTGTCGGTGACAAAATATTTTCCTTCGGTGGATACTGTTCCACCGAAGAATATCGAGATTGGGAATCGATTTCCGTCCATGTATTAGACACTTCAATTTTCAAATGGGCACCGGTGGAATATAATAAAACTAATGCTCCTTTTCAAAGATATGGACACTCAGTTATCGCCTATGGAGAAAAGGTAAAGCGTCAATAAATGTTGATAGTGTTTCCCTTGAAGGGTGTCCCTAATTCGTTTCTCATTATAGAATTACTTATTTTTCTTACAGATTTACATGTGGGGTGGTAGGAACGACACTGTGGCTTGTGACACTGTATATTGCTTTGATACAAGAGAGTTAGTATGGAGTACACCTCCTGTAACTGGCATGATACCAAATGGAAAGGATGGACATGCTGCCTGCCTTATAAAAAATAAAATGTACATCTTTGGTGGCTTTGACTACCTAACTGACATGTATACAAATAATATTCACTGCCTAAATTTAGATACAATGGAATGGAGCTATGTTTACGTTAAGGGAAAACCACCCATATCTCGAGATTTTCATACAGCTTTGCCCTATGGGGACAGAATGTATATTTTTGGTGGTAGAGGAGACTTTGAAAGGCCACACAATGCACAGAATGAAGTATACTGTGATAAAGTATTTTATTTAGATACAACAAAAGAAACTTGGGTAACCGTTGATATCAAAGGCATAAAACCTGACGGAAGAAGGAGTCATTCTGCCTGTAAGTATAATTATTTGACAATTCCGTCTAACACTAGCACACAAAATTATTTAAATTTCATACAATATGATATAATTTTATATAAATAAATAAATCTTTATTTTGAACAATTTTGTAGGGATATATAATGATTTTATGTACATTTTTGGTGGATATAATGAAAAAACCAAGACACATTTCAATGATATATTCAGATTTTCATTGAAAGGAAATTATTGGGAGCTTGTCAATACCAGAGGAACTGCACCATGTAAGAGGAGACGACAGGTGTGCATCTTGTATGACAATAAAATATATTTATTTGGAGGAACTAGGTAATAGACTTTAATTAATATTACATAATTTTATTTATACTGGGGAAGAAAATTAATGATTATTACAATAGTTTTGCACGCCTCATAAGCGAAGCGTTGAGGTGGGTACTACTGTCACTTCGCGCAAAACATCTGATTTTTCAAACTTAAAATGTCTTTATGTATCATACATTGCACTTGTAAGATAATACATACACACACATATTAAGAAAAAACACTATTTTTAACGTTCATGATATTTTTGATGTCATTTTTGTTATTTAAACTAGTTAAAAAACAGTTTAAAAAAGTTCTGTCTTGGACGTCCGTGTGTCTGTATGTGCGGATCCTTTTTCTTGTTAACACGATAGCGCCCGAAATACTTTACTAATCGAGTCTTTTTTTTCTCTTACGCTTGAGTATGCTCAGGAATAGAACCCTTTCATTTTTCAGGGTCTGATTCGATGTGGTTTAATTGTTATTAAATAAACAAAAATAATAATTAATAAATATTTATTAAAAAAAAATTATGAGGCGTGCACTTTTGGATTTTCCAAATTATTATATTAATATGGTTAAGTGTATTGTTTCCATTACTTCCAGTAATACTTAATTTAAATTAAAACATATACAATGCTGGTATTTACTATCAACTTTTGTTAAATAAATATGAAAAATGTCTACCTTTTGCTGTTTATATTAAAAAAATAACTAGAAAACATTAACATTCTATTTTTACACAATATTGTGTTGTATGTATGAAAAGGTAATATTTATTTTCAGTCCAGTAAAAAATCCGCCAGACACAAATCCAAATGATCCTCATGATGTTGATGAAAATAAAAAGCTTTTGGACAACAATGATCTTCATATCTTGGATTATATGCCGAGTTTGAAGGTGCTGTGTATCAATTATGTATTGGACAATAAACTGGATACTTCCAGTCTGCCTAAAGATATATTGTGAGTATCACTACATAGTATAAAACAAAGTCACTTTCTCTGTCCCTATGTATGCTTAAATCTATCAAAATACGCAACGGATTTTGATGCGGTTGTTTTTAAATAAATAGTGATTCAAAAGGAAGGTTTTAGTATGTAATTTATAAGGTTTTAGAAAAGCAGACGAAGTCGCGGGCTAAAAGCTATAATATAACTTATAGTAAAATACTAGGCGACCCAACAGACATTGTCCTGACTCCTGATGCCCTGAAGTTTAAATAGCTGTTAAGTTTTCGTTCTGTTTTTTTTCTTACTTTTTATGCGCAAATTACTGGGAAAATCTTATATATAAAAATGAATCGCAAAATGTGTTGGTAAGCGCATAACTCGAGAACGGCTGAACCGATTTCGATAATTCTTTTTTTATTATATTGCTTGAAGTACGAGGATGGTTTTTATGTAGAGAAAACGTAAATATGTACCACGGGCGAAGCCGGGGCGGACCGCTAGTAGTATATATTTCTTGTTATTAAATAAGAGCTAACACACTTTTATTAGCTTCACCTGTATGCTTGTTGTTTATATGTAACAGACTCCTTTATATGTAGTTGATTTTTACTCATTTAATATGGACAGATTTCATTCAAACATTTTAAGCTTATTAAGGTTCAGTTGTATACTCGTTCCAAGCCAGGATTTTTCTCTGACTAGAGCATTGAAAATGGGCAATTGCTACAAATGAATCGACTTGTAAAATCTCATTTAACAAGGACGAACTTGGAGACTTTGATAGTAAAGTTAATTGCTTATAAAAAGGCCTTATGTAACCAAATAAAATATTTAAATACAATGAAATAGTTTTATCTCTATTATACATATATGTATTATATATGGATGTATTCAATCCATTGTTACTGCAGGCATTGACATTGAATTTAAATTACTCGATATTTTATTTATATAATACACATAATATAATAAATAAATTTGACTGACCGGTTGGTATAGTTGGACCCTTCCTACGAAACCAGAGGTCTTGAGTTCGATCCCACCCAGCGCAAATATTTGTATGATGATCCTTGATGTTTGCTCTGTGCATGGGTGTTAATTATATATTTAAAATTATATATACATATGTTATATGGCTTGTATATTTGGCTTCCATTACACAAGCAAAAAGTTTAGTATGGCATCAGATCATGATCATGTTGTAGTTAAGTGAAAAAAAATGTCCTAAAAATATTTATTTCATTATGTTTGTTTGCAGGATGGACATCAGAATAATGACACAGCCCAATCGTATCAGCAGACCCATCAATCAAACTGGTTGAAATCATAATATGCATTTACATCTTTAATAAAAATATAACAAAATAATAAATTCAGTGAGGATATTTGATCTGAGTCGTGCAATGTTTTATCGTGATATTTTGTGCACTTGTTGACAAACGTGCAATTTTAAATCCATGAAATACTTGAAACTTGTTTTTATGTGAAAAATTTTGTTTATACTATAATTTATTAGATTTATCGTTTTACCAGGGACTAAAAGATTAGTGAATAAAACATAATAATATATACATTATCAAGTAGTGACGGTAAGAAGAGTAGGATTGTTTAGAATTTAAGATACCACAGCATATTTAAATTCAAAATTCATAGACATCCCTGAATGTTGAACCGGAATTTAATATAAGCTTATAATAATTTAATTATTTATCATGAAATATCAAGTGTTTGTGATTTATCTATAGTATTAAGAAAAGGAACTTAACTGGATATAACGGTTTTAGGCAGTCATGTTTTAAATAAGTGATGTTTTGAATCCTTGGAATGTATGTAATTGTCATATAAGCATAATATAGAATAGAATGATGTCTCTTTCATTTAATTTAGATGCTTGATATTATATAATACCAATGTGCAATATTATAGCAATTCTTTTAATACATTATTAATCCTTCTATACCAATATAATAGTATTTTATAGAGATTAATCTTTAGGTAGTATGTTTGCAATCAATGTGGATACATTTTAAACAGCATTGTCTTGGTTTCATGAATTTTCTTGCTCAGTGCACTTTATAAAGCTTAGGAGTGTTTTATAATAACAAATTTGTGATATTTTTATTAAACATTATTTATTTTAGTTTTTAGCTTCATAGTAAATAGGAAAATCTTAATTTATTTTATAAAAGCGCTACTGTTAGCTATATCTATTTTATAGTATTATCATATTTGTTTTATCATCGAATACATAAAAACAATGTAATAAAATAAGCCCTGAGTTAATTGTAAATTTAAAACATGTATTATAAATAAATTATTAAAAAATTATATGTGGTTTAAATTTAGTTACCCCTCCTTTCCTGATTTATCCCCTACCTGTTTATAAGTTTAACAAAAATACTATTACAATTGTATACATAAACGATACATGACCATGATGTTTTAATGCAGTACTAATGCCAGTGTGGTAAAAGACAGAGCTATGTAGGGTCCCTTTCCCACTGAAAATTATACTGCTTTAAAACATAGTAACCCTCTTGGGATCACCAACCACCTGGCTGAATCTGTTAAAAGCCACAACATGGTGCTGAACTTCATGGAGGAGCTTGGTTTGTTTCAGCTATATTTCTCCTTTTTCATGCTAAATATGTGACAAGTTGCGGATATATGCCCGCTAAATACCTACGCGAGGCGATCAGTCGTCACTCGTCAGTTTACGTCAGTACTCAGTTAACAGTTGCTAACAAATTAACAATACACTATCAATGCGAAAAAAACAAGGAAGAGTTTTTTATTTGAATACAATTCAATACAGGAACAATTTAACCGAAATTATAATGAAGCAATTAATTTATTTGTAATTTAAATACGAAATTTTCATTATTATTTAACGCGAAAGACGTACTTAGATACTTACTTACATACTTAAATTACCTACGGGTAGTCTAATTTTCGATTAAAATATTTTATACTAGCTTCCGCCCACGACTTTGTACGTGCATCCCCGTTTTTCCCCGTTCCCGCAAGAATTTCGGGAAATTCTTTCTTAGCGTATGCCTATTGCCTAATTTCTAACATCTACCTCATACCTGCATGCCAAATTTCAGCCCGAGACGTCCAGTGGTTTGGGCTGTGCGTTGATAGATCACTAGATATATCAGTCACCTTTGAGTTTTATATATAAAGATAGCATTTTTTAAATAATTTATGTAATCTTTTGAACATATTTTAAAAACTTCTCGTTCTCATCATCTGCACTATTTTTCTGCTTTTTGTATTAAATGTTTTGTATATTATGTAAGAGTGGGCAATCAAGCCGCCAGTGCAATCAATCAAGCGGTGTCTTGTCTGATTGTAAGCGATCGGATCACCACCGCCTATAAAAATTTGCGTAGAACCTCTACGTTGCGTTGCCTGTTTATGAATAATAAATTGACCCAATAAAAGAATTACATATTATGAAAAGGAAACGGGTCTTCAGTAGATAAAATTTGCATGTTCGTACTCGTACTCGTATTTCACGTATTTCTGTTATGGTGTGGTAGGAACTAGGAACCTATTTTACCCGATGTGAGCTGATCCAGCCCCTGTCAAATCTCGACCCCCGCATATTATTTGATATGATTAATAAAATAAATAACTTTACAATTAAAGTCTTTAAATAAAAAATAGAGTCACATTTCATAGCGCCAAAATAACTCTACCTAGTCATTAAATGCATAATTCTAGTGAATTGTAAGGCATTCTTATTGCAAATGAATAACTTAAGTGCGTTTCAATTAGTCTTAACAATAATCGCAATTATTTCATGTTTTAAAAGAATATCGCTTGTACCACGCACCAATTTTCAGTGCACAACTACTTAGTGTGTAAGAATTATGATCTAATATTTTCACTTCAAAATACGTTTTACGATCCCAGTATTAAAACCATAGACAACATGAATATTCTCGCCTCTCAAGAAACTTAAGTCAACTTCACATCTCTGGCGGGAAACTAATTAATTTAACGCTTAACCCCGCCCATTACAGTGTCCATAATTTATAGTAGAAAAAGGAGAATGAACGTTAAACAGTTTAAGCAGCAAGACGCTAATGTAATCCCGGTATTTTACGTGGAAATGGTGTTGCATTTCCTATCTCCCCAGTCCCCGGTGTCCATTCGTGCTTTGAATGTTACAAAAAACGATTAAGCGCGGGATGAAGTTTTTACTCATTTTATCTTCTTAATGACGTCTGTTAAAGGTATTTTAATTAAAATTTTAGAACTAAATTTTATCGTACTTAAGGAATACGAAAATAAAGTCATGTCATACTTAAAGCTTTAACTCAAAGGTGACTGATATACCTAGTGATCTATCAACGCACAGAACAAACTACTGGACGTATCGGGCTGAATTTTTGGCATGCAGGTAGATGTCATAACGTAGGCGTCCCCTAAGAAAGGATTTTAGAAAATTCATCCCCTAAAGGGGTAAAATAGGGGATGAAAACTTATACCATGAAAATTTCTTTTCCACGCAAGCGAAGCTGCGGGCAACAGCTAGTCTATTAATAAAAATAAGCTCGCAGAACATCTTTTTTATTTATTCATTTATTGGCACACTCTTTATGGCGAGATAACACAGGTACCAAGTGCTCCCTGGGGTAAGTCCTGACTACACTTCTGGCGTTACTACTTCGATAGAGTGAAATTTGAACAGGTACTAGACTACACCTGTTTGAATTAGTCGGCTGATAATAAAGACTACAGAGCTTTAGTGTAAGGGTTTGATGTAAAACATCATCCTTCTAGCACAGAATAATAACTAGTAGCTTGCTTCTAGGTACAGCAAATTGGATGTTTTTGAGCCTGAGTTTGTTACTCCTTTATGTAAAAACGAAAGCTGTAGGGTGTGGGTGTAGTTTCACTTTGGTACAGAGATAAAATACAATAGTCTGAATTAGGACATAGCATCTTGCTTTTTATCTGGTTACTCAGACCTGAGATTCCTGAGAAAATTGTGTTTTTATATTAAACCTAAGTATGCTAAAAAAACTGAGCGCCTACCTTATGTTTCCATTTGCATGTACCTACTTATTGAAGAGAAATAGAATTAATATATTGTATTTAAATTTATTGTACTCTAGGAAGCAATGCTAACAACAATTATTTTCTTATTCGTTTTTATTACTTGGGCATAGGCATGCCTAGAAAAATACATGCCCATAATTTTTGAAGGTTTTTTTTGTTGTCATTGTTGTTTTCTAATTAAACTTTTCATAAATAACTTAAAACCTATTTTCTACCGAAGAGCATGTATTTCGGTAGCCCTATTAACTTATACTTTATACTTCATACCTCAAGTCTCTAACAAAGCGGGTGGAATTAAGAAATTCCATCGATGGTAATTTTTTCCACTTAATTCCACGGACTGGTATTTATAGGAACATCTACTTACACGTCGAGTTATTGACGCGAAACTATCAATTTAGCTGACTGCATAGATACATGGCCCACAGCGCGGCATTACGATTTAATACAAGGCGCCTATTATAGATATTAAAATTACACCTCCTAGCCGCTTTATACGTAATACACTTACAATTTATCGGGCACGATACGACTCCGACACGATACATGTTTTAAATGGTGAATGAGGTGAAACTAAAAAAATAAAAAACTTACAAACAAGCAGTACTCATACATTGTAATTTTTTTGTTCTTCTATAACTACTTACGTATTAAAATATGTATAAGAAACATTATTTTAATTAAAATCTAAGTACCTAGCTTTACTTTTGGTTCAAGTTTTTGATTTGGTATTTTATGTATAAAATTTATTAATACAAGAGAACTATTTGTCCTCATACACTTCATCAAGAACAACAGATGAGGGCTTAGCTTGATATAAATGAATATCAATCACACATCAAATAGTATTCTTCTAATTCTACTATTTATCAAGGTTTTCATTCTTAAATGATTTAATAATAATTGTTCATGTGAAAGGTGATAAATACAATAGTATTGTATTAAATTTATATGATTACGTAATTCATGATAATAAATATCGTGTGATCTAAATGGTAGCCCTATAATAAAAACGTGGGCGATCGAAGTCTTGAGTTATCGTTATTTTATGCGTCAAAATTGACATCTTAATTAACTGTGCTAAACAATAAACGGTTTTAAGTAATTTTGACTTGTATTAATGTTAATGATAGCTAGTGGGATATTTATATTATTTTATCGGTGTATGAGTCAGGTTATTAATTTATTTTGCGTAAATGTATATTCAAGCCTTAAAATAAAACACGGAAGAATTTTCCTGATACCTCTCTTTATGTAATCCCTTAGTTTTATTTTATTTTGCTTTAAAATATAGGTACCTACTTTCAATGTTTCTGATCTGGCTAAATTGGCCAAATATTCACAGACCACAGTGCCTATTCTCTAATACCCATTGTGTTAATACATTTCTTATTGTGTTTTTTTCAAGCATTTTCCAAAAATAATCAAAAATATTTTTCGCGATGAAAATAAGCCTACTATATCAGTCATTTGAGCTTAACTTAAATGACTTGTAAATTTTACATAAATAAAAGTTGAGTTTGATTTTCGATTTATGATGATTTACGACTAATATATCCCACACTGTCAGTCACTTAGGAATAAGGATAAAAGCTATTTGTATCCGTTTAATCCGTCCAACAGAGCAATGCTTTATTGCTATGCAGACTGCAGTAACTCCTTGCAATTGGTAGAATATTTCAAATTTCATAACATTAACGTAACATGTAACTATAAAGTTCATTTTATGGTTCACAATCAAAGCTAGTCCCAACGCACTTAATATTATGGACGTCAGCTAAGTGCACTATATTCGTTGTCTCTACAATGAAAGAGCAATATTCAAGGTAAAACAGCGTTAGAACAAAGTTGCTTGCGGGTAGTTTTTAAAGCTTAACATTCAAGAGACAAAGTAATATGGTATAGCCACAAACGCTTTTACGAGATCTCGGAAAAAATCAACTTTTACATTTCTTGTTCTGCGAATTTATAACGACCAATGTTCTAGAACAAGGAAGACTATTCTGAGTAGTTAGTAGGAAGTATAGGCAAATTTAAACATTGGTTTTGTACTAAGCCTCAGGCTCAAATGGTTAATGTGGGCGATTTCTGAAATCTAATTGAGTGGTTTATTTAAGGAAGAGTTTACAATGGTAATACTTTTCAAAGGTCTATGTTTTCTAATTGCTTACTTAGAATTGAATTAAAGAGTTATTGTCTCTACTCCTTGGAGAGTTATCGATAGATATTAATTAATTATCTATTGAAATCATTTATATTGGAATTTATGTACAATGAACATTGAAAATATAAAGGTATAAACAAAAATCAGTATCCATTTCAGCCCTTTTAGTTTGCCAATATTCGCCCAATCCATTCAGCAGCTTTTTCTATAAAAACTAAAAAGAGAAAATATTATATAGTTAACCCAATCAAACTAATCTCGGAATTATAACACTGGGCTAGGATTATATACCAACAGCTATAGTGCGCTGTGCGTATTTTAGATACGTATTTTGGGCATGTGTTTGAAATAATGTACTTCTAGGAATAGTGGTAGCTAGTGGATAGAAATTAATGAATTCTAAACATGTGAGCAATTGACAAAGTGATATATACAAACAAGACAAAGTAATAGCATGCATTTTACAAGTGGTTAGAGCATGTTTATTTCGTTGATTTATTTCATAATAAATTGACGAAAACGTTCGATAATAATAATAGATGGATGAACTAAATTGTCACTTGTATATTAAGATTATCCTGTCCGTATCCAATAATTACCTAACTCGTTAAACTGGGATTGTTTTTTTACTTTCTACTAATTAGGTTCCTATTCTGCTACGTTATTGAAAGAAAAAGATGATAATTCGCCTAATTATTTATGTTTTAAATTATTATTCATTAGGGGCTAGGCTAATGCATTTTTATATTGCGTAAATGTCGCAGCATCATAATTTGGCGGGAAACAGGTAAGTATGTCAACGACACAGGCTAGAACCATCTAGAACACAGCTAGTATTCATAGCACGCCTATTTTGCACGTCCTAGTTACAATACTTGGTCATTCTGTTTTATGAGTGTCAAAACTTAGTTTATCACAGCTTTTCAGAATGGAGATAGAAATGCTAGAATTGTTATACAATACAGTCAACAGCCTTGATGTTATTTTTTCTGTAAAACGCGAAGTTTCAGTGTCAACTGTCAATCACTTTTAATTTAGTATGCATAATGAATGAAAATGTAAAAAAAAAAACAAATGAAAAATACTTTGTAAAAGTTCCACAACAACCCTGTAACTTATAATAAGTTAAAATATCCAGATTATTAGATTTACTTTCTACTTAGGTTAAAACTTAAATCCCAAATACAAATAAAAGCGCGGTAAAAATTTCTAGCGAAATGTAGCACCATTGTTAAAACTTCGTCTTTCTTAAATAAAAGCCAGTTGCAAGTTTCCAAGAAAATCTTCTGAAAGGTTTCTATGCATAAAATAAGCCAGGCCACGGCATCGAGTTAAAAACAGCCACAAAGTTACCTACTGTTGAAATTGTCCATTCTGTACGTAAATGCATTGACAACCAGTGTTTTAGGTTCACCATTATTGTCTTTATTTGAGGATAATAAGTGCGTAGAAATGTATTAATAGAGCTTAGCATGATATCTCAAATACATTGAAATAATTAAGATCTTTATATTCTGTTTCCATTTGCGTCTTTTAATCAAAATCTAATAAATGAAACGTGCATCACTGCACAGAAGATAATTTATCTCAAGACTGAAAGTTTTCGATCATATCGTGATTCAACGAAAACCCAAGTTTTGTCTAAAGCTAGAAGAGCTGTTCAGAGGCTTATTACCTGGAATAGGACAAAGTTATATGAACTGGGATTATCCTCTCTTTGCGAGCAGTATGGACACCGTCGTTTGGATAACCATTACTATTATGGACCCTGTATCACCATTTTTAACCCTTAACATCAAAATGGAGATTTTAGAAGTTTGAAAACTTGTCTGAGGCGTGTAGTTAGGAAAACAGATTTGCTTTGCATATGTGTGGATATGCATGAAATTTGCTACGAAAATATTCATACCGATTTCTTTACCGAGATAAAATATATAAAGCTTGAGCTCCCAAATACATTGAAACAACTTTTGAAGTAGCATGAGACCCAAGCATTGATTCTCGAACTTCTGATTTTAAAAATTTTATTAGTAAATAAGGCAAAAAGAACAACATACAATATATTCCAGGAACTCTTGCCTCTTTTGTAAGAAATGAGATATCGTTGACCAGTCTGCGCTTAACTGGTCTGGTGCAAACTAACATTGTTTTACACTCGAAAATCTCGCTTACCATTAAATTAATTTAACGCTATTTTCATATTAAAATAAATATAGTTCTTAGTCTCGCGAAAATAGGTATAAAAATAACCTGCAAGTAATTTTAAGCAACGTTTTCTGTTTATAGGTTAGTGGGTCGTGTCTATCCGTTTCGTAATGACTACTTAGCGGTAATAACCATGCTGTTTTGTATGAAATATTCATTCGGGTTCTTCATTTACTCGGCAAGGAGAATAAGTAATAACTATATACATTTCTCTATAGAGCCATCACGTAGTTTATTAGAAGCGACACAATTGTGAGATGGAAGTTGGAACTTGGAACCCTTGATCTAGCTAGGCCCTTGTTGGATGAAGATAATTCTAGATTTAAATCAGAATGTTTACTGTTTGTATTTTAAAGGATTATTAAAAAAAATTGATAGACGCATCTTTTGGTAGGTTATTCTGCACACTAACAATGTTCAAAATTCCATTAAAAAAGGCTTTATTTAAATTTTCTTGTAAAATTGACTTGTTCTAGAACTGGTTAGAAATACCAACAAACAAAATTAAATTATAAAAAATATTTCCTATTATATTTGTAACATTAGATTAGATTATTAAATTTTGAATAACGGCTTCATACTGTTCCGTGATGAATTATGGAAATTAAAGCTTATCATGATTCACGTAATACAATCATAGCAGTGTAGAATATTTCAACTGTTTACATTTTTAAGCCTCAGATTAAAGATTGTTTATGTCCAATGTTATTTATATGAACAATAAATTAATCATTTCGTGACAGATTGGCTAATGAGTGTCCATAATAAATAATTCTGGTTTTATTTATTAATCGTAAGATTTTGCCGCTAAATCCATCTTGATCGATGGATACTGCGGATGTTATTATCAAAGACACGCAATTTTGATGAAATTTTACAGTTCGTTTAATATTTAGAGAGTTCGATTCTAATTTCTTAGTTTTAGGTTCTTATTTATGATAGCTTGCGTCGTAATATTTGGCCAGTAGGTACTTAATTATGAAAATCTTTAAAATATATCTATATATATATATATTAGAAAATATTATCCAATAAACATGATATGTAAGTAGATATGTATATTCAACAATAAGAACAATAATGCATAAATTTTTTAATTTAATATTTATGTAAGACTTTATCTAAATGATTTTCATATTTTCAATGTTGCTTTTTCTGAAACTAGTACATTCATAATATCACTAAAATAACATGACGTGACCCACCTATATTGGAACTTCAAAAAAATAAACTACATACTTCTTTAACTCGTGCGACACATTTTCTATCAATTAAGTTACACGTGTTCGTTAATTTATCGCGCGCTCCAATAATAGACCCTGTATTGGTACAGATTAATGTCACAAAAGATTAACATCGTTACGCACATGATTTATTTAATTTGACAAAATGTCGGTCTGTGTATCGGTAGCTGGCTGGTTTCAGTTTACTGACGGTCGAATTGGAATCATTTTCCATGTTACTTATTGTTCTGGGTAATTATTATTGATGTCATTTAAGCGATTTAACTTTAAGCCTTTTATGTTGGTATTTACGCCCGCAAATTCGCCATTTGATATTTTAATTTGTGAAACTGAGATTTTTTGGGCTTCGTTGACAAAAGCGAGTGTGGGTTTAAAAATAGTTATGTATCTATTGATCGCATTGGATCTTACCTACTGCGCTTACCTGTGAAGTTTTTGAAGTGAAACTTCTTGAGGCGCGTTGAGAGTAAAAAAAAGTTCAAGGTTATGACGATTTTGGTATCCTTGAATCTTGCCAAAGAAGTTTCACATCTGACACGTGTGCTCGGCACACACGCACTTTTTACATTATTTTATCAGGTGAATCTAAATCCTTTGTCCCTTTGCCTACGAAATTCAAACCAAACATGTTCATTTATTCGGAAGTGAAATATCAGAACTCAAAAAATTGGCAATACAAAAATTGGAAAAAAGGAGCGTGTTATAAACATGAAGTTATTCGTCGATAGGTTTTATCATTTATGTTTTCCATACGCGCGCTTGAACTAAAGGGATTTGGTTATATTTACGTTTATTTGGCGGCAAAGGGTATGTAGGTAACCTATTTCACGGTAGAGCGGTGTGTCTGACATTTTACCCTTCCGGTTGAGTTGCCATCATTGTTGGAAATGTCAAAACTAGTCACCTGTTGTAAATATTCGATCTTCGGATAAAGTTTGGTGTTGCTAGTTAACAGTGCGTTGAGACTTGGTTGAGACAATGTTTTTGTGTCACGTTTAATTTATGGTGTGTCAAAGAGTTGTGCATAATCCTGAATATATTTTTTTGTTTAATAATCCTGTTAACATTTAACTAATTAACATTGAACTCGTATTTTTTTTTGGCATTGCAAAATCGTTTGCCATCGAGTGAAGATTTTTAGTGGTAGTTTTAATTTTACGTCTTTTTTTTGTTTTGTACTGTTGGACTAAATTCTGTACTTACCTAATTATTAATGAATTATCAATTGTTAGATTTGTGTTCAACATTGTTAGGGTGACCATACTTTTTACTCTATCCTCCAAATAAATAATGTATGGTAACTACGTTACTTAATGTGTTATTCATTGGAAAAAGTCTGCGCATAACTACGTATAGCTACTGCAAGAGGCATTTAAATGTGTATAATAGATCACAGTTGAGTTATTTCAGAATTCAACGATCTGAACGCTGATTGACACCGCGACCTACCCTACCTCGATGGCATACCGATTAGATCAGAAGATCATCTCAAAATAGACCCTATAACTTTACACTTACGACTGATTTTAATAAGATAACCAATATAACCTTTTAAGTTGGATTTTGAATGCAAACGTTCACTGCTTAAGTTTTACGCAATTATTCTGTTATCGAGTAATGTGATTTTGATATTGGTCATGCGTAATTATTTACATATTATATGCAAGTTTATAATAAGGGTATTAAACCTTTAACCTGTGGTATAATACTAATAGTAATTAAATGATGAAAACTTTGAGAGGCAGCTTATTAGATTAAGGTACTTATAGAATAGTGTTTAGAATTTAAAGTAAAAACGGATGATTTGTTTGGAATTTGATAGGCTTGCGATTGATAGACACGCCCTGATGGATCGTGGTGTAAAATTACCAGTCTACTTTTATTACGTCTACTTCATTAATGATAAAACATAAAACAAAACATGTAACATCTTCTTTATGTAAAACATAAAATTGAAATTTTCGAATATTTTGGCTACTTTCTAACACTAGAACCGATGAATGGATCATCATGAAATTCGATACATAAATGTTGCCATGTGAATTTGTAAGCCGAAGCTATTTTTTATACATACATATTTAGGTAAACTAGGGTAAACGTGACAATAGGTATATACATACAATTAAAATCGTTTCATAAGCTATTCGTATCTAAATATAAATTACTTTTTAGCTTTGAAACGCATAATATCTTATCATATCTATGGCTTCATAATTGCTGAGAGCCGCCGCTATCCTCTATTGTCCGTGGATGTAACTGGTACGGAATTAACGGTAATCATTAATAGAATGAACAGGGCCGTTTTAAAGGGCCCGGCTGGGGCCCTGAAGTGGTAAAGAAAAGTATTGTGTAAGGAGGAAGGGTGTGTTAAATGCTTATGTAGGCTGTATTTGAAGCTTTTCTTTGTAGGATAGGAATTATAATTGTAGTGATTATATGAGGTTATAAATAAAAAAAAATAAAAATTATAATCGTATGATTTTGAAAGAAAGAAAGAAATAATTTACTGTCTTCAACTCCACTACACCACACATAAGCTGTTTACAAACAATTAAAAAAATATACAATTTTCTATATTGATTTTATTTTTTATTTTTTAGATTAAATGCATTTGAGCACGTGGTTTTAATAATTATTAATTGAATAGTAACATAAAAATGTAAAGGGACATATCACTTTACCTTGATGGAAGTTCCTGTAGTTAGAAAATAAGATAGTATTCACATATAGATTGTTAACGCACAGTTGTTAACAAACATAAGAATATACGAATACTGTACTGTGTATTCGTACACACAGTAGTGTGTGTACACATCATAATGAAAATCAAATGATTGTAATCACAAATTCAGGGCCTCTAAGCATCAGAGTTCATCCCGCAACCACTATTGAATGGTCCCAGCCGGATTCCTTACTCGGCAGAATTAACTGCTCATTATATGATCGTCACACTGACAGAATAATCGCTGATAAAACCACCAATTTAATGGATTTCCAAAGCCACCATGACGATGACGTGATTACATTTGTTAACCTTATTAAGAACTATCTAGCTTCTGGAGTTGAGGTTATGTCTTGCTAACTTTTAACCCATGTTGCCGTTATTGGAGGAAGTTCACAAATCGTAAAGCTTTTTGGTAGCAATGCAGTATTTGTTCAACAAATAGTGTATAACTTTTGGTGATTAGTTCGATTGGACGATTGATATTATTTTCTTACATTTATTTAAAAGATGTAGCAATCAATCAGCTGTTAATCTATGGCTGAAAAGTCAATAATTATGTTTCTTTTTTCCATTATATTTGGGAACTACTTGAAGGTACCCTTTCTTGTTACAAAGGGCACGCATAGAACATAGTCCATCACGTAGAGACCTTTTTACTTTTACATTATTTACTTAGCAGTATATAACTAAATGTACTGTTCCTCTAGGTTCCTCTATTGAAAAAATAAATGCGCACTTAGGTACACTTTATACAGACAAAACTTCTCGAAATAAAAGCTTCTTCCATTAAGCATATATTCTTATGATATTCTTCAACGTTTTATTGCTTAATCAACTGCCTGTAAACCGAAAGAGTTATAGGTAGCAGTAACCAAGTCAATAATCCTGCAAACAATTGCTCCAGATCTGTAATGTTATCCATCATCTTTGACGTCACAACATGGCGACTAATCTCCGGCCGATGATTATTTGTGGTCGCCAAATCTATTAGCTGTACCTACTACGTTGTATTGGTTCGATTAATAGTGACGTCATCGTTTTCGGTAGTCATATATCTTGGGCAGTTTCAATTGATATCTTATAGTTGGTTGTAGTTTGTATTTTATTTATGGAGGCTTAGATAAGCCTATAAACTATAATCTAGAATCTAGATATATAAATTTTGTTTAAACTACACGATATTTATAATTATTGTTCAATTTACATAATTTACTAATTAATAATTGATGTATGTTCCCATTGAAAATGTTTTTGTATGATTCATTTAACTTAAATAAAAATTTGTTTCGAAATCTGACTCCTTGGAACTTATAAATTCAATGAATGCAACTTCAGCCAAATAAACATCAAACCAATTTCATAAAAACATGTTTATAAATATGTGTATGTGTGTGATTGTTGTTGAATTGTTATAATCCTTTTGATATTAATAAATTCTTCAAAATAGCACAATACAAACATTAGTTATCATTTGTAATAATTTTAAATAATAGGTAAAGCATGACAGTGATGAGAAAATAATAGTTTATAAAAAGTAATATTACGGTCACGTAATTTACGTCTTCATTGTTGAACTAACGCTTTTTAATCGCAGTGACATAGTTTTTTTTCAATCAATTGCAGTACATTGTTTGATTTACTGGCTAGTGGCTACAGCCAACATTTGTACAGAGACATGTAATTATTGTAGATATAGTACACATAGATATAAGTAGGAACGTGCTACACAGAATGCCTTGTCGTTTGTGCATTCGATTCCTAATAAATTGATTTTACGTGCTAGTGTGTAATCGACCTAAGGCCGGTTGCGCATGATGCGATTTTGTTTTAATATTTATTTTTATGGTTATTAGAGGTAATTTTGTTACCAATGTGAAAAATACCATGCAAAATAAAACTTTTAAAGCCGTCGTTATTAAGCTGTTGTTATTATTTAATGTCTATGATCTAGATTAAGGAGTCAGAGGATAAAGGAAAATACTCGAATGTTGGATTCCAATATGTTTTAATATCTACAAATTCCTTTATACACTAAAGTGTCGTAAATTCGTCGCTCGTCGTCACTAATTAAATCACCTTCAGTACAAGACAAGATGTACTGAAATGTATTTATCAACTTTGGCGTTATTTTCTAATTAAACATTTATTATTACATGCTAAATACATACTTTGTGACATAATCATATGCATATTATAGCCTAGTCTAAGATATATTTAATTTAAGACTAATAAATAAAGCTACATGCATAAAGAGCCTAACCTTTACACTCCAACTAAGCGACTATTACCCAACAGATATGTTGCTTAATTTATGTTTAATCTCCTTAAGAATTATGCAGCCGATCATTAGGACAACACTTGTGAGTAACCAAACATTGTGCTCACTAATCGCAATAAAACCCTAATTCAAAGGACTAAGGTATAAAATCGAATAAATAAGAATATTTAGTTGTAAATAAGTATTGTTTCACGGTTTGTAAATTACATTCACTGCACCTATTTCGACCTTTTCACAGCGGTTCCTTATCGAAATTGTTGTTATTAGCTAAATTAGTAAGTAGGCACGCGTTTATTTATCGTTTTTCTGATTGTTCCCAACGTTTTTGGGTTGGAGGAAATAGTTTCGGCCATTAATCATGTGAATTGTTAAACTGTAGTTAGGAGTTGCGTCTGTCGGATAAATTCTCGGATCTTTATTTTATACAGTTCTTGGGTTTTTTGTTACGTTTATTCGGTAGGTACTATTAGAAAGTATAAATATAAGTGTAAAATTTTGGTCGGAGTTGAGTAGCGGCAGCGGCATACAGTAAACAATTGAGGTTTAAGAAAAATCAGAACACTTCTTCATTTATTAAAAAAAATAGTAGATTAATGCAAAAAAATAATTTCAAGAAAACCATATTAGAAACACAGTTCTAGAAATAAACATTTTATATTTTTAGTGAATGACGAATATAAAGCTACATTGATTCGCTCAAAACGTTATAACTTTTATTTTAGCCCACAGTTTTTAGCCGCATGCACTTTGCATTGAAAACTCGTATTATTTTCACGTGCATGCATCGGAATCGGCCAATTTTATCCGGTTCATTCCAGTTTCGGAAAGTCCATCAAGTTGTAAACGATCGGAATCCTCTTTCGGAATGATTCCTATTTGCTGAAAGTTTACTGGGTCAGCGGTAAAAGTTGTGAAAAACAGAAATACACCTCTTGATTTATTAGTGCCGTAGTTGTGTACAGTTGGCAGAGACCATACATTGTGTGGATTGAATTTTGTTGCGTTTGATATGGATAAACTTGTACATATGTGGTAAATAAAATATTTGAGAAAATATTGCATATACATAGTTCAATTTACTTAGTATGTGGTATTTACCTTTTCCTTTGCATGTTCTTAATGATTAATGTCACCATACATGATATTAAAAATTAAATAATGTAAGGTGTGAAGTTTACTCGTATATACATTGTATGTAGTTAAGAATAAGAATTTATGAAGTATTTTGGCTAGTATAGAAAGGTCTTTTAGTAAACGCATAAAACATAATTTAATTGCTAAATAGTGTATTATGAAACACAATTTCATTAAATATCAAAATATATTGTATGTAGTAAAATATTTATTGGTGTTTGTAATAAATCGTAAACTACGAGTCAGCGTTTCTTAAAATACGAATAAATCAGATATTGCAAGTACAGTAACCATTTAAGGATCCTTTTACACTATGTCTTTGGGTAAGGATACTTTATATTTTTAATGATACCATTTTTAATAAACCAAGGTTGAAAATATTAAAGAAATAAGGCTACGTATCTAGGTATAAGTAGTAAGATAACTACTTACATAGAAAATAGAATCCACCGAAAATCAATTTATTTTTGTAAGTTTACCAAAGTATTAGGTATTAGCTAGAAGGTAATTTTAATTATTATTTCAGTCTTACAAACGCATTAAACATTTTATTGAGCATAACACTAATGAGATAATAACAAAATATCTAAATGTTTAAAATCACAACCGTTATGTCTCCAAGAAATATAAATTCTTCTTCAATCATAAAATTCAATTGCATTTCCTTATTTCACAAACGCGTTAGCTCGACTAATGTAATTGATCCTTTATAGGCTTGAGTATATAAAATATCTTGCAAACATCGTTAAGATATAAACTTCAGATATTTCCGTCTCTTTTCATAAAATAAACAAAGAGTGTGCTAGAAAGAGACGCATAATAAAGTACTGTTTCACATTACAGCATTTAAATGTCAACGCTTTGGGCGGGAAAGGAATGTATGAGTAGATAAAATTTTAAGTTTGTCATTTATTTACTGGTGATAATGCCCTCTCATAAAATTATACATTATGAAGTATAGAAATAAGAAAGATGTTTTGTATTATAATTTATAGGCAATAAGATCTTCCTTGGGTCGCTGGTTAATCGATGGGACCTGGTTTCGCTTCTTGGTGACAAATGGTCCGGCTCAAGTCCGGCTTACAAGATTCTCGACCTGTAAAATTAAAATGGAACATGAAAAATTCAAAAATAGTTATTAGAACTGTTATTTTTTTATAAAAGTCTACCTTAATGTCTTCCTTATTTTAATAACGATTTTAAAACGGATATTAACAACGTTCTCATTTTAATTTGAAAGCATGCAGCGCTTAACCGATATAGGTAAATAGCAAAAAGTCCGAGCATCTTTGTTTTCCGTATATCTTGTTTATTATTGTTATTTCCTTATAATAAGATCGTTTAGTTTCTTAGATATAATGATGCTGTAGGATTAAATTATGCCACGTTTATAGTAAATTATGATTAATGAGTTATTGTTATGTTCTAATTGATAGCGTTGAACATTTTAGCATTATTAATACTAATGAACGATATTTATTTAATATAATATACGATTACATTTTAATAAATAGGGGTTTGAAAATTAAAGAAAACATGTACTAAATTGTTATATTTATTAAGATAACTACTAATTGAAGTGGATCTTTTATTTAGGATATTAATTCATTGACAATGAACAATCTAATGTTTCATAATATGTATTTGATAACAAGGGTTTCCCCGTGTTCTCAGATTATTGTCAGATTTTTGTATGATTACAATTCATTAAGACGATACAGAGGTTTTTAAACGGCAATGTATTACTCGATAATTATTACTTAAAATAATCAAAGTTTTTACATTATGCCACCGTAAAAGTTAAAAACATAGTATAAACTTTCTTATCAACAAATCATTTAATGACAAACGAGAATTGTCGTTGCATGAATCCTGCATAAATTATGAAAACGAAAACCAATACACAGTTATTATATGAATGCAGTCGGTGACATTATAACCCCAGCCGTGCCTATTTCCAGAAATCATTAGATTTATAAGCTTGTTTTCGCAACGACAGGTTTCCTTTCACTGGGAAATGTAGGCGCGACGACCCACGGGCCATCCCGTTGCCAATAGCAACGATTATCTAAGAGCAGCAATGATATTTTAAGTAAAAAGGTGTGGATGGGTTATTAGCGCTCCGGAAGTGGCACTTCGAAATATGGATAATTAGCCACATTTTATTTTATTTGTCTCAATTTCATTCATAATAGTTGAATGATGCCAACTCATTTTGACGACTAATCGTGTGTGAGGGTTTTGGTAATCTATCTACAATTTTATTACTTGTTGAACTAGGAATTGCATATTCCTCGTACATATTGTAATTTCGATCGATGTAATATGTCCTTATATTTTAAATCTGGCCATCTCCAGATTCAGCATATTTTGAGATTTGAGGTTAAAATAAAAGTTTAAAATAAAGTAAATGACGATTAATATTATGTTACTAATGGTTGTATGTCTTGCAGTCATCTGATGTGTTGCTTCATGCTGTCATTCGGTTAAAATCAATTAAATATTAGTTGTTTGTGTATAAATTATGAAATGATGATGTAATCGATAGGTTACACTTTACAGTGTAATGATTTAAGTGATGAAGTCTTGGTTATATATTTACACTCTTATAAAAAGAAACAGATTCTTATTATTTGCTTTTGATAATAATTGTCGATATTCATCGTTATTCCCTGAAAATATTTTTTAGATCTGTTGTTGTTAAAATTGTTTATAAGTTATTTTCATACATTTTCTCACATAAAATTAGACAAACCTATAGGATAGAATATGCAGTTTAAAAGTTAAAACCTTGTCACAAATATTTCCCCATAATAGCCAAGTATATTAATATCAAAGAACTTATCACCATGTTTTTGTGAAATACTTCTTATGCGTCGTCATTAGCGTAATCGCTAAACATTGAATTGCATTACGTAAAATATGTGCAGAATTCATTTAGAGGAATTACTGTTGGCAATCAATGGTAATGGGTAAATTATTCTGTCACGAAGATTGATACATATTCACAAGTTTCGCTTTTGCCGTGTTCATGTTGTTCTGACTTATCAATCAATCTTATGAATCAATTATTTGTGGGAATACATATTTTAAGCTTGTCTTTTACAAAACGATGTCTGATAGAATGAGAAAACTGCATTGAGTTTTTGGGGTTCATAATGTGCAGACCGCCTCCTTGGTACAGTGGTTGACGTCCTGGGTTCGATTCCCGGTGGAGACGAAGAAAAAAAAAAGTTTCGGTCTGGCAGGACACAGCTAAGGCTGATCACCTACTTGTCCCTAAAGAAAATCGATCAGTGAAACAGATTTATAATGCATCTTGCCCCTTACCCCACTAGGGAACATGGGACTTCACTTTTAATGTAAATAAGAAATGATATATTATGTACTCATACTAAGAAGTACTGTAGATGTGCTTACATGAAGATATTAAAATATTTATGACGGAAACGACATCAGGTTTCAGTTTCAGCTGTTTTGTGGTAAAAATAATTAAGACAAGGTTAAATTAAAGTCTTACCTTTTCTAGAATAATTACCACACATAAAACAGCATTTTTTGTTGTAATTGAATTTACGTTTTCTATCTTTTAAAAGGAACTAGATAAGGCGTGGTAGACGTTAATTAGATTTTGACTTCTAAAAATTAATCGAAAAAAATTAATACATAGATTCAATTAAGTAATTTAAATTGAATTAAAGTAATAAAATTTAAAAATAACACATTAATATTCAGAACCATCAATTAAATTAATTTTGTAAATAGACAACGTGTTATAAATGTTAATAGCGAATAAACCTGCTTACCATAAATTATTATAATCCGATTAAATATGCCTTAAACTAAAGCGGCATTCATTTGAAGTTATCATTATTCGCCAATAGATTAACTATTCGACAATTTGAGCTGTAATACCGAGCTAAGTTAGGTCTTAGGTTAGGTCTTTATAGATACTAACGATAGTGCATATTTTGTAATTACGCAACCAACAGTAAGCGGTGCTTTTGTGATTGGTGTGATATTGTAAAATATTTGGTAATGGTAGGTATAATAGATAAATTTAAATCTTAATTGATAATAATTTACAGAATCAGTCGCTTGAAACCTTTCCTTGTACGGCTATTATCTTTGAATTAGTATTTATTGATGCCTTATAGTACTTAAATGTTAAGTGGTTTAAAATATTATAGATACCATGCAATATTCGTTGGTATCTTTTATTGGGGTTATATTCCAAACTCTATAATAAACTTAGCTCTATGTATATAAATAGTATAGACTAGGTATTCAGTACGATGTTATTTATTCACATTAAAGTAATTAAAATAAATAATAACCAAAATATACAGGGTCTGTTAATTTCATTTCGGATTTCACTCACTTTAATCTTGTTTAACTTTGTACTAGCGCTGCATAGAAAATTATTTAGTGAATGCTGAAACTCGTTGGATTATGTACATATACGTTAGATTTATGTTTATTATACTCCTGATTATGATATCACTATAATACATACAATGTTATTTAGTCGGGTAATATTTCTGTATATGGTGTGGAGTTGAATCTAATCATATTACAGCCGTAAATGGACGGTAGCGCGATTTAGAGATGTTATTCTGAGATAAATTTGATAGCAAAGATTGGGTTAGAGAGCAATGTATTCAAGGTATAATAGAGTATTCTTTAAGCTTTTAATTGATTAATACTGTTTTTAAATACTAATAATATACGTTAAAGTAAGTTTTTATAAGACGACACAGATATCAATCAGGATTGCGGTGATTGCGGTGTGTGTTTTTGAGATGGTTTTTGAATTCAAGAAGTTTAATTTTTTTGGAATTTTATTACTTACAGTTTATTAACACGTTGTTCTAGTTTAGAAAATGTTCGCTAAAAATGCCACTAACAGGTGAACGTAAATTGCAATGTTTGAGACTCAAGGCGACAAGATGTGTATAAAGATTACTATTCACAGCACGAAACAGGTCTCGATCCATTAAAGTTGTTCGATCGTCGAGTTACAATGTTGCATTCAGACAACACCGCTTTCGTTTATGATCAATGCGACGAACGTGTCGCATTACTTGCGCTGTGTGAGTGGCCAGCTTTATTTGTACACAATTCTTGGTATTGTGGAATGTTTCCCCTTTGTTGCTTTTAGTTTAAACTAGGATAAGATAGCTCATTTTTTATAACAATATCGATAACGAATCTTTGGATATACCTTGATATTGTTAATGGGAAAGGTTGTGAGGATGTCATGTATCATTACTTAATTAAAATGGCTGAACAGATTAGGCGCGAACTGAGGTCACAATATAGATGAAAACATTTGACGCTTGAAAATTAATTTTCATTATGATGAGGCCTTGTAAATTTTAAATTGCTATTTTGCAGTAAATTAAAATTACCATTTTCCACTTTCTCTTTACCTCTATCTATAAATAAAGGAAATCCTCGTTGGCCAATATTCTAAGGACTTATCAGGTGTGTAAGAGATTATACAATAGTCACTACTGACTACTGTTTATCTTTACACTCTTTGATATTTAGAGCTTAAGAAACCTATCCAGGATTAAAATTCATGCATTCGAAACTATGTCCTAACAGAGCAAGATACTATAAATTTTGATGCAATTGGCAGGATAATAGACTAGTTTTTTAGTATTTTCCTAAAACACCTAAAGCGGGATATAAAGTCTATTAAGAGTCAGTATTAAGTGTCATTGATTGTTATTCCTAGTTATTCGCAGTAAAGTTCGACCTCTCGCGATTTGCTGATAACATTTGCCTAACGGTGTTAAACTTAGGGTTGCCTGGAAATAAACTACTTACGATTGTTACTAAGCTTTTAATATGGTTCTAGTATTAAGATTTGATTTATTTCTTGAACAATGTTGAAACCATAGCGTGGTGTACGTTACAAATTACAATGATATTATACAAATAACAAAAGGGTAGGAAGAGCTGGTGTGCTAAACATTGGTGAAATACTTTTTTGTTAAATATGAATAACTTTCATTTTAAATAAATAAAAAGCTATAGGTATTTCCACGCGAAGCTCAATATATAATTCTAGTTACACTTATAATATATACATAATTATATTATACATAATTCTTTAACTAAACTTTTAAATTTAGATGAAAAAACTTCGCGTAATTTTTATAAAAAGAGCGCGGCGGTAAATTCGCAATTATTACTACTTTGTATGTATTTATTTTATAAATTTGTAATTATTAGCTAGTTTAATTATAATTTATATGGACGGTTCAATTAAGAAATTGAATTTTACAACATTCTTGGTTACCTATCCTTTTATTAAAATGTCAGCCCTAGATGCAGAAAACAGGATAGTTATCAGTTGAGATCTAGGTGTCCCAAAGGTTGTTCTGCTATTTAGTAGCTGGTTCGACGCCGGACACGACACGTCACTTAGGGATTCAGACGTGCTAAAGATTTATATCCACCGCTTTTATATAATGAACCGATCTTTTGTAATGATTCTAGGTATTTTTGAAACTAATTTAGGATAATTATAAGATAATATAATATAATACATATTGTATGTCATTGTATTGTCTAATAGCTGGAATATATAAAGATTTAGATTATAACTTATAAGTATGCTAATATCTTTGAAGTTATGTTGTTATCTTCGTAGTTTTATTGTTCATAGTGTAGTTTAGTTTCGAGTGATTAAAATCGTATTGACTAGTCATCGTATTGTTATGTTTTACAGGAGCCTAAAGGTATCTAATTACATACAATATACATACACATAGGCTCTTACATTATTAAAAAGTTCTTAGGAATTTAAAATTGAATAACACAACGTATTTTTATATTAATTAATGTTTAATAGGTAACATTCAGTTTATAATTATTTCACGTGAGCGTCGTGTTTCTGTTATGCGTAGGCAGACATTTATTATTATTTCTAGGAGAAGTTGTCACTTACTGTTTGTATACAGCTTTGTTTACTATCTGTTTTGATTTTATAACCAGTTCATTTCATGAACACATTTTATCTTAATATACTTTCTAGTTTATTTTATTGACACATCACACAGTTGACTTCAAAGAAATACCTATACGAAAGTTAGTGAACTAAATTCATTGATTTGAAACTTAAATCTATTTATCGTTTTAACAACGAATTAAAATGATGTTAAAAGTACATAGTCAAAATAATTGACAATTCCGCTTCCACTTTGGAAATAGTTAGAACTAGCGTCGGCGGATATTCTCATTGTATTCAATCTGTTACAGAATAGCGGATAAAAATACGCGCGGAAAATATACGCAGTACGGACACGGCCTGAGTTATGCATTTTGGAATATCTATATTATACAGAAAAGTGTGTCTCAATTTACCATGCATACGTTTTTATTGTACTAAAAACAGTTTAAACACACAATGGCTACCAAAGTTAAATGGTTTCCCACAATATCGCAGCGCAAGCCACATCCCAAACTAACTTGCCATAGAGACGTATGACGTACTTTATAATAAAATATCTCCAGGAACAGGTTTCATATTGAACGTTTAAAACTTTCGTCTTACCTTTGAAAATATTTTTAAAGAATTTCATAAAGGAAACGATCCTTTGCAGGACGCGATTGGGTAACCACGTAATATAACGCCATTTCATAAATTGTGGACGCTTATTAACTAACTATTTATGTACTAAATACCGAAGAAGGTAATGTACTACTACCGTAGTATATTATTATTAGTCTGTGATCCTACTATTACTTATAAGAAGACGAATATTTTGAGGCTTAACGTTACTTGAAACGTACGAGTCTAGATGAAATTTGGCATAGAAATAAGTAGTATATTTTTGTGCGTATTAGAAATTACTCTATATTATTACTAGGGATGTAACGATACCGATACCGACACCGATATATCGGCCGATATATCGGCAAGCCGATATATCGGTATCGCCGATAATAAATCAACCGATACCGATATTTTTTTATTAAATTCTTTCTTTTCTTTTATGTTTTTGCATTGTATTCATTCATATTGTTTTATTTCTGTTTCTGTAATAGTGTTAAGGAAGAGCGGAACCTCCTGACACAAGCATTTTATTTGCTTACTAGGAGTGTTCCAATCACAAATTTGTTTATGTAAAGGAAAGAAATAAATAATTTTGAATTTTTTTAATTTTTAACGTGATAACGTTTTTAAAATCGTTTTAGTCGGGTGACATGTTCATAAACTTGTGTCACACCAAAACCTCACGAGCGCGATCGCAGGTATAACGAGAGAGAGACGGACCGATCTCCCGTTTCATCTCGAGCGCTGCCACTGCATTATGTTATCACGTAAACATCTCGATCGTAAACCTACTTTACAAACAACAAATTTTTTTGATATCAAATAATTCAAAAATCCGCGCGCAATGAACGATGCGGGAGGCCGCCCGCGCGTGCGCACTTTGTTTTCTGAAAAAACTCTACCAATTATAGTAAACTTTTATTAGGTACTGATTGTATGTGTATTACTTAAAGTTTAACTGACTTCGTAAAATAATAATACTAAAATAAATGGTTTTGTTGTTTTTTGATTTGACATTTTTATTTAAAAGAATACGATTAACAGTTGTCTCTGTTAAATGTTGGTAACTTTTTATGCATAATTCACTATTTATTTTTCTACCAAGCCATCGATATCGGTATCGGTATCGGTATCGCCGATACATTACTACAAATATCGGTATCGGTATCGTATCGGCAAAATCATGTATCGTTACATCCCTAATTATTACTATAGAGTAATTTCTAATACGCACAAAAATATTACTATTTAATATATTTATATCATTTGCGCTATATTGGATAAGATAAGTTTTGATAATAACTATTATAAGTTAAAATAATGTACCTTTTAAATCAATTTGATATCCAAGGCTTCCGATATTTCCATACTTCAAAGTACACTCGAAAATAAAAACAAAGAGTTGCACTCGATAAAAATAACATTTTAAATATTTTCCAAACATAAAGCACTATTGCAGTTTGACCACATACATCGCCGATCCTCGCATAAATCCGATACTTTATCGGACAATGACGTCATCGGTAATTCAATAAGAGCGCAATAAATTGAAGTATCAAAACTGAAAGACCGCAGTATATTACAGAGGTTGATAGCATGCGAAATTAAATACTTCATCCGATCGCCCGATGACAATGTAAAATAAAATGTTTTGATTGTAATTTATATTACGTGCTGAAGTTTATGGGGAGGTGTAAGGTAACGCGATTAAAGCAGAATGTCTACACTTTCACGGTTATTATAGATAGTGGTTGAGTTATGTAGAGATAAACGAGAGCGTTTCAAATGTTATTGTTAAATATTTGTAATAATAATAAATAAGTGTTTTGTGAATGGAACCTACTTTCATTAAATGTTGTAGAATTAGAGATTAGCAATCTTTCAGCCTGGGACAATTACTATACCTATTACTGCATGAATTTGTTATACTAATTAAAATTATTGTTACCTAATGCGATATGTGAAGTTAATACAGTCTATTTAAATTACATTTACGTTCATTTTTTCGTTAATTTTGGCAAAATATCGAATAAAAATAAGGAAAATGAGAACCATGTTTTCTTTAAATTACGTATTATAATTCAACCATATATAAGTTAGAGTTAAGTTAGTTTGAATAGAAAGTTGAGAAAGCATTATTTTAATCGGATTGACTTTTGAATTTAATTTTGAGAAAATTTTAGATGAAAATTGCATTCATACGTGTCTATATACTTTAAAATTCTAAGCCTTTAGCTCAAAATAATTAAAAAAATATGATTCAAGTTGAAAATTCATAATAAGGGTTACAAATTAATTGGCGTAACAATTAAAATATAATGCTTGCGTAAAAACATGTTTAAAGTCCGAATAAAAATTCATACAGGGAGTCAAAATCCCATAAAAAGCGTCGTTATCTTTGGAGGCTATAATTAAATTATGAATTCATGCATAAAACATCTGCAGCAGATAGGATCTGACGATTAAAATGAGCCCTGATCCTATATCGACAGGGAAAAATCTTAGTGTATTGAACCCGACCTGTTGAAGCCTACACAATATTATGAAAATAATATAAATACTATGTGATATTTATCAGAAATGCATATCTAGAATTTAAAGATTTCTACAATTTACGTTAGAAGAGACATTATTTTGTAGTGTAGAGTTCGAATATAATATCTTCTTAAATAAAATATATATAATAATAAATAAGAAAGATTTCAAAAATAGTAATAGATACTTACTTGAAACAATTTTCTAGGCTGCATTATTTAAGCTAGACTTTTGTTGTACCCTTGGTAAATGGATTGTGCTTTAGCTAGCTGAAACAATGTAAAGTTCTATGGAATACCAGAAAGAATTGATATTAAATGCTTATATCATATATGCATATTATTTATTAGTACAACTGCAACGTGGTAAAAACCTTCGTCTGGTATCATATTTTAAAATTTAATCCATTGATTTAACTACCTATGTATTTAAAATCGTAATCAGTAGGTATTTATTTGTTCTTGATATAAATTAACAAACATTTTGTACCCAATGTTTTCGTTATTACATATAAACAATCTATTACTTTTTATCTTAACAATCATGAAATTATAATTAAAAAGTACGAAAGAAAAATATTAACAGCGGTACGTACTTAATATGTAAAATGATTGCAACGGACCAAATGTATTGCTTACATTATTCAATATTTAAAAATCACTTCGTTGAAATTCGATTAAATCAAAATATTCCTTTATTTAACATTCTACGTACCTCATGCCAAATACCTGATATCATTTCGCATTGAATTGTTAATCGACGTCCCTTATCGTTTGCCGCGCAAAAGTACACAAATCACACCTCTCTTTCGCGCGTCTTTTTTTATTTTTTTTAATAATTCAACGCATTGGAAACGTGTTCTTCCAGCCAGTGATTTGTTCTTTTTTTACTACAGTTAATGCCTTTTAGACTGTATATAGTCTGTGTTGCGATTAAAAACAATTTGTGGTACTTATTCTTTTGAAATGGCGATTTGGCGGGAATTTTTTGATAGCCCATTTAGCATTTTTATCTTAACTTCGTTTTTGATTTTATCGGTATCGGTTGGTGGTAATAATAAATACCTCTTAAGTTATAATTAAAAATGTTATTTAATATGAATCTTGATACACATTTTTTCATTCAAGTTATGGGAAAAGTACATCGATATTCTAAAAAGTCACCGCTAAGCTTAGGTCTTTCAATCTCTCTATGAAAATATTCTTAACAATGGAAGCGAAGTTCTAGTTTTCCGATAACACATCTACAATAGCAGCAGTTTTTTATAAAAAATGCCTCCGTAAGTGCATATTTAAGTACTTAAGAAATTAATTGTTTAGTCCAATGGTAAAATTATAATTCTACGTTAGGTCTTAAGTAGGTACCTAGCAAAATTGGCATTTGAGTGCAACGATTTTTTAAAATTAATTTTGAATAAGTAATTGTCTTGTAATTGTAGATACTTATGTCACAAGAGAAGCTATATAAACAGAAATAAACCATAATTAAAAGCTCTTTATGAGTTCGTGATAGCAAATTATAATACTTATCTGAAAATTTTATGCCGTAGCAAAAATATCATATTATGAAATGTCGGTATAATACTATTTGTAAATAAACGAATAAGTAAGAATGGTCCCTTATTATTCGCTAACTGTAATCGTATATTCACAACAACGCTAGCATATTTCTGCATTTAATGTCCACTTTAGATCCAAAAGGTGTAAATATGAGTCTTTATTATGAAACATCATGTAGAATTACTGTGAAAGGGCTCATATAAGATCAAGTGTTGATAGCAATAGGTATTAACATAAACTTGTGTTGAGAATGCGATGGACTAAACCATACGTAGTTATTTTATACCATATCTACCATTTTACATATTGTTTTACAGTGCATTTGTAATAAACGTTTAAGTATTGTATATGTTACGGCTAAAGGTAGGTGAGAACATAAACTTAAGATTAGCCGGCTAAACTTAGGTTTATTTTCGACGAGGTGTTAATGTTAGTTTGTTCTATCTTTAGCCGGCTAAACTTAAGTGTAACCGCAGGCCCGTGGCTAAAAATGTCGGGGTGGGTAGATTTGGTTACTATAATACATGTAAGGAACAGGGCGAGTGTTTTCTGGCACTTCGCCGGCTGCTGCCGCAGCACGCTCGCTGCGCTCGCTCGGCTCGTGCGGGTCTTAAGAGTTCTAACCTAACCTAACCTAGCCACCAGCTTTCTGCCCTGAGTCGGGGTGGGTAGATTTGGTTACTATAATACATGTAAGGAACAGGGCGAGTGTTTTCTGGCACTGTGCGGGCCCCTCAAGCCCTCCACCGGCCCGGCGCTAACCAAATCTACCCACCCCGACATTTTTAGCCACGGGCCTGCGGTTACACTTAAGTTTAGCCGGCTAAAGATAGAACAAACTAACATTAACACCTCGTCGAAAATAAACATAAGTTTAGCCGGCTAATCTTAAGTTTATGTTCTCACCTACCTTTAGCCGTGACATATATATTCCTTATAGATAAGTTAAAATGATCGCTGATATGTAGATAGGTATGTAAGGGCGAAATTTCGACGACGAACGACTCTACCAAACAGTTTTAATAATTCTTTTTTAAAGTGCTTTATTTTAACTAGATGCGCTCCACGGTTTCACCCGCGTGGCTCCGCTCCGGTCTTAGCGTGATGATAATATATAGCCTATAGCCTTCCTCGATGTATGGGCTACTAATACCGAAAGAATTTTTCAAATCGGACCAGTAGTTCCTGAGATTAGCGCGTTCAAAGAAACAAACTCTTCAGCTTTATAATATTAGTATAGATATACAAAAGTATGGAATAGAAAATTTCAAAGTGGGCGGAACCACTGCATATATGGGTACCTATGTTCATTAAATGTTAGGTTATTTCAGGTTTAGTAGAGCAACAAATTTGACAACCACAGAAACCGAATAGCTATTTCCGATTTAGAGATTAGTAGGATACAATTATACATATATAAAAAACAGATGTATATAGTATAGATGATCCTATTTGAGTAAACTTCATTTGCTAAACCGTGTAATACAAAAACCATTTTACCAATATACACTATTCTTCGAAATCATTCGCTTAAGTATACAAGAAAACTCCCAATATGTAAATATGTGTAAACAGCAACAATTTAAATGAAAATAAGTTGAAATTACACTTGTAAAAGAAGATTAAAGATTCGTCGGACGATACGAAACTAGTTTGCGTTTTCAATTTTAAGACGATTTAAGTTTTAAGTCGCGTTTAAATCTATACAGATTCGTCTCGAAACTTTCACGTTTGTTTGACGACTTTCCTGTAAACGTATGTTTATTTTTTAAAAGGGCAAACGCGAAGAAAATGTACGATAACTTGACGATAAGTTTTGCAGTTCTATAATTTTGTCAAATGTCAAATGTTTTAAAGGTAGGTACTTTTTATTTTTATACGTGGTCTAGATATGAACAACTACTAGTACTTATAGACTGCAGTTTTTTAAATAATATATCTTCTGCGAAAAATAAACGATTTTACTACAAAATTGCTTCCACAGGTGCTATGATGGTCACTTCACTTATAATAAATTTTATATACTTTTAATCCAAACTATAAAGGCTTAATTGGGGATGTTAAAAATAATTGGTATTCTATTTTCACACAGCTATTTAGTAGGTGTGATTAAAATGATACGAACCGGTAATAATCGATTTTATTGGCTCCAGGTACGGCGGCTGGATGACGCGCTAATAATTAAATTTGTTTCGGTTTTATTAACCGTCAGATTGATCGATGTATCGAATAACTCTCGATTAGCATATTCTCAAAAATGTTAACTCGCTTGCATTTTGTTCGGTGCCTTCATAATGTGCGATGTCATTTTAATAGCCAATTAAAGTAAAGATGTGATTAAAATACATATATTGTAGGTAAGTTAAAAGTAAGGATCTGTAAATAACATGGTAGGTTTAAAAATTTCACAAGTAAAATAATAGTCTCTACAAGATAGGTAGAGACTATTATTTTATTTGTGAAATTAAACGTATACGCAGTATCTTCAGTGTGCATTATTTTTCGTACATAATTTTACTTTCGTTTGATTCAACGTAAATTCTTCGACAATCTTTAATTGTGTATATCCATATTATACTAATTGTTAAATTACCTTTACTTTAGATCTTACTAACGGTTCTTGTTACGTCAACATACAACCCTGAATATTTCTATAAAACCTGGCAAGATTAAATTAAGCTAACACTGCTCTACATCTCACAATGTGGGACATTCCCACTCCAACCACATTGTTCCGCAGAATTATTCGTTCCGAATATTGAAGGGAATTTCTTGAAGCATTTAATTTCGACCTGTCACTTTGTGCTTACACATCAGCATGATGAATATGAGTAATTAAGAAAATTCGCTTTACCCACGTGATTTATATGAATTTTATCGAAGGGGTTTTGAGGTGGTATAAATTTTGTTTAGCTGAATCATGTACCTTTAAAACGCAGTTTATTGTCCATTGTAAGATCTGTTGAATTTTCCTGGTTATAAGTAGGTATACAAATTATGATTTATATACCTTCATCATCACTACAAGATTGCATTAAACATAATATATCGTAATGGTCAACACATATTATGATTTCGTTTAAGAGATTAACCTTTGTAAGTTCCTATATACCTTGCCTTTCTTCCTACTTTTGAAGCCATTTCGCGATACACAAGCCTCAATCCCTATACGATTATATTAAACACTAGATTTCCGCCCGCGGCTTCGCCCGCGTTTTCAAAGGAAAACCCGCATAGTTCCCGTTCCCGTGGGATTTCCGGGATAAAACCTATCCTATGTGTTAATCCAAGTTACCCTTTATATGTGTGCTAAATTTCATTGTTATCGGTTCAGTAGTTTTTACGTGAAAGAGTAACAAACATCCATACATCCATACATCCATACATCCATACATCCATACATCCTTACAAACTTTCGCCTTTATAATATATATTAGATATTAGATATATTAGATATTAGATATTAGATTAAAATTAAGTATGAACATTAGCATAGCCGATGGATATAGCTTATCAGTGTGAGGAATATTTGCGAGTGCCAATTACTTGGACCAACAAATGAGACCGGTTAAGGGCTGGTGTATCCTTGTTATTGCTTTTATTTTAATTGTTATAATTTTATACTATGTGGCTTGTGTGTGGGTGTGAATACCTTTGTTGTGTGTGTTTCTTTAGAGTTTTTAACTTGTGTAAGATATATGTAGGATAAGTGATTAGTTTGTGTTACTATTAAGATATGCCGTACGCGTGTGTGTAATTAGTCAAGTATCCTTCTCTTGAAAAGCATGAGGCCGCAATGTTTTGATGTTTCTTCGTTGATGACCTCGGCTTTGTGATGCCCTGAAAGAAATAAATAATTTGTTAGGTACTATATCTCTAAGTAGGAGCAAAGAAAATAACGATCCCGATGTAATATCATCATCCGGAAAGCATTTTAAAAACATCTGCTAACAACAGTTTTGGAAATAAAACTAGTGGAAATAAATCTTAATGGATTAAAAAAGAAACGTATTCACTTCTACATATTTACATCCAGTCTTCGTGTATCTGTAAGCAGACATCAATCCACACTCGTTCTGTTTAATCTGTGGATTATAGTGGCTTAGATTTTTATTGTCTATGCCGTTGTGAATGAGAAATCTGTTGGAGGTAAAATGAAGGTAGCTATTGTGTTGAGCTATTGATTTTATGCTGTATATCAGCTATGGGAGGTTTTCAAAGCATGGAGTTTATTTCGCAATCAACAGTATCTGAAAAGTCATGTGTTAAGACTGAATTGAAAATATTTGAGGTTAAAGTGAAATTACTCTATTTATTTATGTACTTATATTGTCTTGAAGAGAAGATAATAAAAACGATACTTAATAGTTGTACCTAATCAAAGTTAAGACATTGTTGAGAATGGTCCTTTTTTGGGTAATATACTGTTCTGTTATAACTTGAAAATTTGAAAATTTGAAACTTGTTATAACGTGTTATAACTTGTTACACAAGTTTAAAGGTACCTACGCTGTACAATAAAGTGTTTTATAGAAATAAAGCCTATATTGTAATACTGTGGCCTATATCTAAGAACCTTTACATTCTTTTTACCGAACATTTCCCCACTGAATATGAAATAGCTAACCACTAAGAAATATAATAATCCCAGCGTCATAATTTACCATTTGTTAAAAGGCTGTACCATTATGTATCTAATATTCAGCCTCGAGAATTATGAGTTCAGCCGGCAAATAAAATGTATAACGATTAAAGAAGTGTCAGTGTGGTAATTTTATTTCGCTCTCGAACAAATTTAATACCGCCTGTAGGTGATTTAATGGCGACTAATAGCCCCACCAGTTGCGCAACTAATCGGCCAACCGGTCTTCGCTTGAGTTCAGGCGATGCTAATATCCTATGGGTACGCTCATCGTCGAGTACTGATTGAAACGGGTATTGCATTGTTTTTAATTAGCAATAGGCAGGAGGTCTGTAGAAACATTATATAACAATCTGTTTGGTATTTTTTAACAAAACAGTTTCTGAAGAATTTATTTTAATCAATAAAACGGGAATATTTAATACGATACGAACAAACGGCGATAAACAGATTCCATACTCTATAAAAATTAGTAGGTTTGTAAGGATGGATGTAGGAATACCTATAAGTTATTGCTCGCGCGAAAACCACTAATCAGATTTTAATACCTATTTCTTGGCAGTGATTTGGCTTATCAATCAGAATAACATAGGCTATAGGAAAAGCTTTGCCTTTGCCCATGGGTTCGTCCACAGGTTAAACCGCACGTTACATGTAATGTATTATATAAATCATATAATACAAGTGTTTTGTGTCTTCACTACAATGCAACTTTATTATTGTATAATTATTATACCTGTACAATGTAGCTAATACATCTTGATAGACTTTCACTTATAAAGATCCGGCGTTTCTATTTTTACATAACTCAAGTATGATGTCAACAAACAATAGTCAAAAGGTCGCTATAAAATTTTATGCAACACTTATGTTGTGTGTAATTGTGATCGAATAGTTATGAACTTTGTAATGGCTGTGTCAAATGGCCGACAATCGATGTTATTTTGTGGGTGGAGTAGAGATATATGGGTACTGGAAGTACCTTGAATTTTACATTGAATGAAAAGCATAAGTAGAACTATTTATACCTATGTATATCTCCGTCTGAATATGTAAAGGTAAATAATTTGGTTAGTACGTTTATTGATTAATAGTTAATACTTAGGTATTGCAATAAAACATGTTTTAATTTTATCATACAAAGAGTGCATGTAAGATTGTAAGATGCAATTAATCATTTTACTTCATTAAACTTAGTTGCCTATACAAACTTTCAGCAAACTTGTCAACTTAATGACTCATATACAGGGTGTCCCACTGTTGGTATACTAAGCTCAAAGGAGGTTATAGTTTTGCATACGCTGAGTACGTAAAAAATAATTAAAAAATTCCAGACGCATTTTTTTTTTCAAATAGATGAATTCTTAAAACTCTATGTGTACACCCATAACAAGCGAGCCGCCCAACTTTGCCACCAGCACGTGAGCTATTGTTTAAGATTATGTTTTCATAGATAAAATGCTCATATCAGAGAAGCGGTATATACCGCCTGCGCGAAGCTAGAGAAGAAAACATGGTTTTTCAAGAAAAATTTAGCAAAAAATTTTGGACGTAATTTTTTTTTAAAGTATTTTTTACGTGATCAGTGTATGCAAAACTACAAGTTCCTTCGCGCGTATACTAATATACCAATAGTGGGACACCCTGTATATGTACAATGATCAATTCATTGCAGCTATAATACATTTTGTATACCTATTGAATTGTGATAGATGTGACAGTTACAAAATTATTAGGCAATGTGCAATACGTTCAATAATAATTCTCAAAAGCATTGTTTATTTTTTATTTATTTTAATTAAAAGAAATACATACATTGAAAAACAATTCTTTTCAGTTATTTTTTATTCACGACAATACCCACGAAAATAGATGTAAGTAAAAGTTGATAATTAATCAACAACAAACGATCCTATTTATTATCATTACTACTTAATAGGACTGTCACAATCAGGAAACATAAAGGCTCTAGCACCGAAATTATAATCACATCTAGTTCTATACATCAATGTCACGGAATTCTTTTAATGTCAAGCGCAAGCCTCTCTGCAGGGAACGCGTATAATTGGTTAAATCACTTACGTTAGCTCGATCTGTTCTATTTATAATACACGCTATTGTATTCTATTCTGTTTTATTGCAAGTATTAGATTATTCCAATAAACTTATTGCGTTGAGGGTTTAATTTTCTATGAAATACATTACGATTCATTATTTAATTAATTCTAGGAAAAATATTTTTAAACACGAGTATGAAGATAACAACTTTCAGCAGATTATGGATATAAACATAACCATATAATATATGCATTTATTTAGACTTCTATTGGAAGAGGTTTAACATTTAATTCATAATTTTTGCCTGAAAAAGGGAAATCCATGTAAATCTTCGTATTTTATATAATTTGTATCATATGTCAATGTTTTACCACCCATTTGAAAACTTTAACCTTAGTGAGTCATATATGACTCATATTTGATTCATAAGTGTCCATAATAATGACACATACACATCATAATTAACAGAAAATGTATACGAATCAATTGGTTTATTGTTTCGACATTTGGCAATTAGTATAACTATATTTTTAACTCGATATGTAAATGACTGCAGTTTAATGGAAGTTGCCGTTCGAATAACTTTGTTTTGCATAAATGCAAGCCATTTACTTTTATTGACATCCAATTTACATCTAGAGGATCTGTCTTTATATGGAAGGTGTTTTGTTGCCTGTCAAAAATTATGAATAGGTTTTTACAGGATTTACGTGGCACTAACATGCGCTTGTGTCGTATTTCTTGGTTTTAGAATAATATTGTTAGTGGTCGGGGTTTTACAGAAGGGAGAGTGTTACCCATAGTGTTACCATTGTTTGTAAAAGGAATTCGATGAAAAAATGTTTTTGGCGGGAAAATTTTGTCGCTTGTCTTGTCCATGTTTTGTCTTGTCATTTCAGCTGTTTAAATTATTAAATTAATTTGTGCATTATAAAACTTATAAGTCAATATTGTCTTCAAGAATTCATAACTATCATGTACATAATCATGTATAGATTTTGTTTTGCTAAATAGAAATCAATAAGAATTTGTATTAAAATATTAAATGCTGTATAAACTTTAATTCCTACAAGTAAAATTCCGTATAAAACCCTAACACAAGAAAATACAAAACTCACTATTCCATCTATCTCGTTTTTGCTCGAGAAGCAATCGTTTATCCTCCTTCGCAAACTTAAACATTTAATACTAAGTACCTTTACGAAAAGGATTTATTTCCGTTATATTCATCTCTTCTCTATATTATATACCTATAAAATTCTCGTGTCCACTTAACCTCCGAAACGCCTAGACCGATTCTCATTAAATTTTGTGTGCCTATGTGGTAGATTTGAGAATCGGCTAAAATCTATTTTTAATACCCCCAAGTGATAAGAGTAAGAAAGAACAACGTTTATCGGGACAGCTACCTAGTCATTAATATACAATTCTCTTGTCACGGTTTTTGAAGTTTAACTCCTCTGAAACGGCTTGACTGATTCTCATGAAATTTTGTGGCTTATTAGATAAGTCGGGTAAGGCAGAACAGTGTTTGCCGGGACGGCTATACTATTATTGTACAAATACTATATAATAGTCTATATTCAACAAGTTTTTTTTTTCATATCAACTACGAGAAGAAAACACGTTTTCCAAAACTCTAACTAAGAAAGTTGTTCGAAAGCTATTTTATAACAGTCATAAATAGATATATACAATTATACACGGCCTACGCACTCCGCGAATCTTTACGTTTACACTATTCTATGGCCATTTATCGCCCGTCGACCCCCATTAATGACTCTTAATGAGTGTTTAAGACGCCGAGAGAGCCCTACGATTGTTTTATTGTTGTAATTAAGCTCCACCTGATCTATAGATCTTTTAGATCCGGTTGTAAGCGTTTGGGTTATAGAATTTTTTGTGCGTTGGCTTTGCTTTGGGTAGCAATAATGTTGTTGAGATGGTAATAAGTGATGTAAAAATAGTAAACGCGATTATGAATTGATTTATAATAGTGAAAAAGTCGTAAAGTTCATTTCACAAATGACGTACCTACCATATTATATAATATCTACCAATCTACCAAGAGAGAAAAGTATTTATAACTAAATATTTCAAATTGCACCATAAAACTGTATTATTTTTAAATGATCATATTGTCAAGTATTTTTAAGTACGGTGTATATTTATTTTAATTTTGGCCTTTAGATGAGACATTACATTTTTTACAACTTCAGTTTGAAATTTTCGTTCGAAATTGCATTCAGGTTTTCATGTCACCAATCACCTAGATTTTTTTAGATCACATTTAAAAACCTCATGAAGTAATGCACCTCAATCTGACATTTCTACGACTTCCGTACAAGTTAAGACTGTTTGGTATCGGTTTCAAGGAAAAATGTGTGAAAATATTTGTAAGCATTATTTCTTAGAGATATTTTCATAAATAATTTGGATTTCCATTCAATTGGTATTTTAGGTCTTTAATTAGATTTTGGTTTATTATTTCAGTAGAAATGAACCCTTCAATTTGTAAACAATTTATTTTTATAAAGATTTAAATAAATACAATGTTTTTACTTCTTAGTGGTTTATTTATAGACAGAAAATGATATTCGATGATATTAGTTATTTACCTTATTTTTCTACCATTTTAATATATTTCGTGATTTATTAATAAACGCTAAATGATGTATGATGTACTTCCTTGGCAGCAAACTGAATTATATATTGGTTCAAAAAGCTACAAAATTTTCGATAGAACGCAGATTAAGACCCGATCTTTGAAGGAATTAGGGAAAGGGATATGTAATCTAATATGTCTCATACCTTACAAGGGTCATAATAGGTCATAATGTTCGAAAGATTAAATTTTTTCTTGTAAGTAATTACTATAAGACTTCAAAGGGTTAAGAGGTCAAAGCCATTGCGATCCAGATTTAACGTAAACAAAATATAAAATAGGCAGAACACAAAATTAATCCGAAAAAGTAATTTGTACGACATAAAACAGTAGTAGGTAAAATATCAATCGGGTCGCTTGTAGTTTTTATACCGAGCGTTGTTAAACATCAGAGTCGCGTGTGTAAGCGCCTTATGTGAGGTTCGCACGCGATGGTACAGGCGAGAGGACAATGTATACGAAATATACGATAACGGTGGAAGTGGTCTTTGCTTGGAGAATGATGTTGCGAAGTTTTTTGGAACAATGCGATTAGTATAAAAAGTCATGTGTAAATGATGCTCCGCGCCTTAAATTGTGCCGTTTTAGAGACAGCTACTTATTTTTTGTAGGTCAAGGCTTTCAATTATTGTACAATAATCGAAGTTATGTCACCTTAATTTTAATGAAATCATTTTAAATTTTTAAGAAATCCGGTGTTTTATAAAACAGTTGTTTTAATAAACCTAAGTGTGTTCAATTATTCGTCGCTACAATCTTTTAAAAGAGTTTTAAAAGATGATTTAAAATCTCATATTTAAATAAATAACCCAAATCATTTCTTGCGCTAAGGAGAAATTCCTAGAACTTAACTTTCAATTCAAAACCAGACTGTTAGATTTTTAGTACAACAACTGCTACTTTCTCTTTTTAAAACTCGCTTCTACACGCACCTGTACCTCAACCCTTTTATTTTTAAAAGCAGCGCCTTCGCCAGGAATGATCGAATGTCTCGTATCCGTGTTATACATTTAAACTTATCCCTTTTTAAAGTCGCTAATTTGTTCGCTATTCCGACCACATTGCAATATGCCATATTCCACCCCAGGGGATGAACTAGTTTTGACGTGTGGAGTGAAAGATTTATATTGTTTATGTTTTCAGTTTTGTATTATATGTGGTTACTTTTATGACTTTTACTATTTCGCCTTTTCTAATGCCTTATTTAAACCGCTCATATTATACTTTCTCAGACCTTTTGTTTGACTGACACACACACTACACATGATGTAAGAGAAGTTAAAATGCGTTGATAGTTATTTTTAAGTGATTGGCGAATTTAGGAATAAAGTATATTATGTAATAAATAAATATCACATGTGGGTAAACTCTTGTATTTCTTCTGTGGGAATAATAAAAGGATAATGATAAATGAATGAATGAATTTTTTATTACTTATTTGGTTGGAAATATGGTTATTCTTCGTTATTATTTATACGCGAAGTAATTATATTGATGTAGGTATTAGTCAGTTCAATAAAGAAACGAATCTTCAATGGCGGCCAAAGCTGACTTTGACAGATGGTAGGATCATCAAAAAAGAAAATAAAAATAACGTAAATTGATAATTATTTTATTAATTATTTCAAATTGTTTGTTGACAAACTTTTTGTTATTGTATTTGTGTATTTATATGAATTATCATATTTACGTATACAGAATGTAATAAAATCCCCATAATACTTGTAATAAGCCCATAAAACTGAACAACTTTTCCCAAAGAACATATTTTGTCAAATTCCAATAAAACATTATTTACTTTCGCAAATGCATAATTGTCATTGTAAATTTATGATAAAAGCTATTATAGGGAAAATCAAATACATTTTAGTGATTTTATTTTTCCATTTTTTTTTTGCATCCCGTACGGCCGTGTGTGAGCGAGAGGGAATGATAAGCGCCGCCATTGAAGATTCGTTTCTTTAAAGAACTAACTAATATCTGCTTATGTATGTTTCTTAGAATTAAAAATAATTTATATTTAGAAGAATTTATTGGAAGTTATTCAAAAGAAGCCCAATTGGTTGAATAAATTTAAGAGATCAAATTGTAACTCAATTATCAATTTGTTTGAATTCATAAAGTAATTGAACCGTTTAGAATTACTGATATCAAAACCATGATTTATTGAACATTTGATATTTATTAGTGACTAATATAAATTTAGTTATTTTTGTACTGGTAATTCTGTACTATGTTATTTTAGTGACTTATGATTTAGCATAGAAATTCAGTGACTCATGATTTTATCCGTTACATAACTTTTTTAGTACAGCTTTAATAAATTAAGGTGTAAACAAAAATGTTTTTGCACATAAATCGGAACTGCGACCTTCTAGAAACATTCGCAGTCATTAAACATTACTGTTATTGGCTAAACAACTACTTTATATCTGAGATATAAAATAATAACATAGTGAAGGTTGCTAAAGTTGTGGTGTTACATTTTCATATCATTTATATTCAAATTACGGAGGGTTGAAATAGCGGTGATAAATAAAAAACGCGTAATAACTTAATTCGATACTCGTGACTGGAGCTATAAAACTACGTGGAAATTAAGAAAGCACGACTTTGTCATCGTAATAGCATTTATACTATGGTAATAGGCCAGTGTTATGGACTTATACATAAATGTAATAACTCAATATTGGTCTATACATATATCCCCTAGGAAATTGTTCGTATTTTTTCATGGGGAAATGTGAAAATTAATACCACGGCGAATTATTTTCAGCATCAAACCCACGTTTAATTTTTTAATATGTTATCGCTGAACCATAAAAAAGAACAATCTTCAAACAGCATATTGTTTTCCTGAAATAGTTGTGAGTGGCTAGCGGTTCATATGAAATATAACCCAAGATACTGGCTGGCTGGCAAAATTGCCACCAACATTTAAGAAACAATTTTTTAATATTTCAATATTTTACAAGTCAATGAAAATGCAAAATTAAAAGCCCATTCATATGCACGTTAATATTTTGAATTATTTATAAACACAAAACAGTTTACATGTCAATACGCCATTATAAAGGAGCAGTAATTTAACACCACAGTATGTCGTGTTGCACCAACATACTGACTTGAAACTAATTATTTTTATTTAATTTTATTTATCGGTACTGAGCACACGCAAGCCCTTGCGTCTTGACCATTTAGAATGACCCAGCATCGATGTACATTACCCCTTTTGTTTGTGCCTTATAATTAAACGTTTTACTCATCAAGCAATGTATTTCGTCTTGACCGATAGTTTCCTTTGTTCGATGTAGGCACAAAACTGGTAGTGAAATAAGAGCAAAGTTATTCGAATCTTGTCCCATGAATAAACATTTCTTAAACGAACTCTTTCGCTTAATTGCGACAAGTTTTTCAATGTATCTTTTTCGTGCCGTATTTGGATCCAAGATGTTTGGAGTTTAGATTCATTAATTTCGACTTGGTTGAAATCGTTAATTAAAAAACTAATTTTTGAGATGTTCGAGCTATGTGGTTTATGTTATGTGTAATATTTATTTTGAAAGCAGCGGTAGATTTATTGCTTATGTTAAAGTAGGTTGTCTCTTTTTTGTCATAGAATACTTTCATTTGTAAAGTACATGTCTTATTATTAATCAATTATTTTTAGACTTGGATACGCGAACAATATTTTATGAATAGGTCTTAGTTTAAAGGAAAACAATTTTGCACTATGTTTTTAATGAACGTTTCCGAAAAGCGCAGACAAAGTCGCGTACGACAACTAGTCTCGCAACAAAAGGCACAGGATAATGTAAATACGTAGATTGTATTAAGTTAACTCGCCACATAAATTGCAATTTCATCCACAATAAATATCAATTTTGCGAGCAGTATGTAACAATTCTGTAGGTATGGCGCTCTTCAGGAAATTCCTGTGACCTAGTTCTTGTTATAAGTCTAGTGTTTGTTCTGGTCCGACCTAGGCTTTATGAGGAAATTGTAGACGAACGATGCGAACACTCATTTTGCTTTTTGTCATACTTATAATTTGAAATGTCGTGTTTATAGTGAATGTTTAGAACGAGGTCAAAACAAGATAAAGATGTCTTTAGTTTCAGAGAAATAGTAAAGCTATGTACGTAAATACGTAGCAGTTAAAGCTATATACCTAATACAAATACTACAAAAGAGGACACAAAACCTATTCTATTAACCGAAAGGTTAAGGCACAGAAGGCTGCCTTGTTGTTGGCAAGGAGTGCCAGGAATGCCAGGCAACCACCACAATGGAGAGCAAAATGGTGATGGCGCAATTATAGAAACCGTAAATAATTAATTAAAAATATTTACTTAAACTATACAAATATTTTTCTAAAAAACCAACAACAAGATAAACAGTTCAACTGTTTTCATTCCAAATTTCATTAAAATCTGTGCAGTGATTTATAATATTAGCCTGGATTTATGGTTAGAAAAAGAAGCTACTACTACTACTAAAATAATGTGTATTCAGTTGGATAGAATAGACGAATAGCTAAGAACGGCGTTACTATCTTGATTGATGACACTAAAGATGGCCGCGACTCAGCAAAAGCGATTTAAGACGTTAACGAACTTGAGCAAAAACTACGGCACGATTTACTTGTAGAAAGTATGCGAATTAAATTGTTTAATGAGAAATAGATATATATTGAAAGGATTATAGGTACAACACTAAAATAAAATAAATTAATAGAACCAAATGTACACAAATGAAAAATTTAAAGTTTAAACTATTAGCTATGTGTAGTATGTAAATGAGTATTAAGGCAATTCTAAGATTATAAATTCAATTAATATCAAATTCAGATTTTCGAAAGCAATCCCTTCGTTACTCATCTTGTTCAGTGTTCTTATGTAAAATGCCTTTATACATTTTATTAATCTGAGACGGTACTAGAATGCAAACCGCATCATACCTAATATAATTGTAGCAAATGCAATTAAAACGTAGAAAAACATCAGCATATTTTTAAACATAACTGAAAGAAACTCATAATGAGATACGTAAATCAGAATACGACATAGTTGCTCAAAAATTTAAAATGTGTTCGCGACAAAAAGGAAGGCATCTTAAAGGTTACATTCCCCTGTCTGGCAACTTTGGAGGCGGTTTTTGTTAGATATGCATTCTTTGCCTTTTACTAGAAGTAATTATAAGATTTTATTGCAAATATTGGTGCTGATGAAGATTATTGTCAAAGGAATACGCATTATAGTCGGTAGGATTATTAAAATTGAATTTGCAATTTGTTTAAATGTAGAATGTAGTAAAACGATGTTCAATATATTCTATAACATAATAATATAAATACAATATACCTAAACATAATGCACCAATAGTTCAAACTACAATTTTATATTACGCCAAAATACTTACATGTAGCACGTTAATCCTGCAGACAGCATCGATTTTCAATCTATTCGGATTTAAAGTATGTGATCAATGATATAAATTATAAAATATAAATACTATTTAACATTATTAAAAAGAGAAATCACAAAACAAAAGCTATTTTTTATGTCACACTGAAGCACGTTCCAAAGACATTCTAATTAAAATTTAAAATTTGTTTTTTTTTCTTCACTACCGTTCCAACCAGCCAGTAACATTTTCATGCAATGCAAATTGACGTTTCTTAAAAAAAAAGAAATGTCAAATGCGTTCAAGTTTAGCTGTCATTTTATCATGTTTAAATTATGGTGTATTTTTACTTTTTTAGTTTTTACTGTAAAATAATTTGTACAACACAACACAACATGTGATTATTCTAGAAATTAGATTCAAATCGTAGTCGACGTCGCGCCAGCGTATTATCTGAATGGAAAATCAAATTACTGTCTGCATCGACGATAATAATTTACGTTTTCTTAGACATGATTTATTAGCTATTTTCTCGTGTGTTTTTCAGTTTGACTGCGTTGGCGGGAAATTTGAATTGTATTCTATCTCTGTAAGCATTTATCGTTTTATACCGATTTCAAAGGAACTGAGATTAATCATTCTATTTTTTTAACAAATCGTCTTTAATTTTTTTTCGTGAGAAATTACAAATAGTAAAATATGAAGCATTCAGTGAGATATAAGCCGGCATAATTATGAATATCAGGTACTTAAATATAATTCTTTTGTTAGTTTGTTTCTTTTTAAAGCTGCAATAGAAATAGCTAATTTTGAGCTTTTTTCATATATTTTTGATTAAATACGCATTTTGAATTTCATAGACTCTATAGGCGGCTAAATATTTTTTTGAAAAAATAATGCAATTACTTATTTTAATAGGTACCCTATATCCTTTTATGTCGAACGTCGTATCTCGAACTGAGAGCTACTCAAGAAAAACCAAAGCACTAACCACTTCACAACGGTCAGTTCTAACAAAAATAGGGAGAAATAAGGAAATTCTTATCGGGTGCTTTTTCTTCATTCGTTTGCTCTGATCCAGTAATTTTGTCCACTAGATAACGTTTAAGCGATGTATACGCACTGTGCAAAATGAAGTTGTGGTGATATCACTTTTCATTGCTTTTTGGTGTGGAAATTTCATAGAAAACAAATCTTTGTATCGTATGTATTTGAAATTAATGTTCAAATGTTTTTTTTTATTAAGTATCAATTTTTGAATATAATAATGAGAAATGATTAAAGCCCGCGACTTGCGACGACGAATCTACGTAATTAGATTCATACAGCACATTTGAACAAGAATTATTTTCAAAGCATTCCTGTTACCGAGTGTATAAAAGCTTACATACGCTTACATACACTTAAAATCCTCCTTGAAGCACATGATTTTATACAAGCTAAGAGATATCACAGTGGGTAAAGTGGTTCACAATTACGGGTTCAATAGAGTCAGTAAATCAACGTTAGCACTTGGCTGAAAGCTCGTGGTCGCTGCGATGCATTCCTCTACGTCTTCCATGTTACTGGGATTCTTTGTGACCTGAAAAATAGAGGATATTATTAGTATGTATATGTAGTATGTATATTGTAAACAAGTAAACTTTGTAGGTTTGTATGTTAGGGGTAGTTTTCGGAATCATTGATCCGATCATGAAAATTCTTTCACTAACGGAAAGTTGTTTAGTTTTGCACGCCTCATAAGCGAAGCGTTGAGGTGGGTACTACTGTCACTTCGCGCAAAACATCTGATTTTTCAAACTTAAAATGTCTTTATGTATCATACATTGCACTTGTAAGATAATACATACACACACATATTAAGAAAAAACACTATTTTTAACGTTCATGGTATTTTTGATGTCATTTTTGTTATTTTAACTAGTTAAAAAACAGTTTAAAAAAGTTCTGTCTTGGACGTCCGTGTGTCTGTATGTGCGGATCCTTTTTCTTGTTAACACGATAGCGACCGAAATACTTTACTAATCGAGTCTTTTTTTTCTCTTACGCTTGAGTATGCTCAGGAATACCCTTTCATTTTTCAGGATCTGATTCGATGTGGTTTAATTGTTATTAAATAAACAAAAATAATAATTAATAAATATTTATTAAAAAAAAAATTATGAGGCGTGCACTTTTGGATTTTCCAAATTATTTCTTTCATACGGGTGCTTAAAAATAATTCTTTAATTATACATATGTGGTTCCCAAACAAGAAAAGAAAATACTGTGAATGATTGATTAGCGATTCGTTATTTTTGCGAACGTCGCGTTTAAAATTCGCCTCTAAGTAAAGTAAGTAGCTTCTTGTAAATAAGATCAAAGAAAGTGAGTAGAAATAAAATAATTACTTAAATATGAATTAAAAATCACGTCACAACAATAATAGCACATATTATCTTAAAATTTTCCTATTTCGCGACCTTTAACTCCCATAATTATGTAATTGATTTAAAAATCATTATTTATTAGACAGTGGGAGGACATATAATATCGTTATTAATATTAATTTATTATTATAACTTAATCGAGAATGTCATTAAATAATATTATTAGCACCTCATAAAGTATGCCGCCACAAATGACATAAATAATGGAATCGTATACATAATAATAAATTAAATTTATTTTTTGCAATGTCATTTACTTTTTATGGTTATTTGGTTTATTTTATTTGGAATTGAGAATTATAATTATAATATTTGGCTTTTTCAAAAAAATATATTGAGTATTATACAGCTTTTATTTGGTTTATTTTATTAATATAGGCTAGTATAAATAGGCTTTACATTTTGCTAATCAGTAAATTAAATCCTTATTCAGTGGTGAGAACTCATAAGCTTGCAAATTCATATTATAATAATTAGTTATTAATTGGATCAATAATTTTAAAATGCAATTAAGTATAAATTACATTTAATCACAGACTAAATACAGGTAACTAGCTCTATTAGCATTATTTAATGTGAACGTTTTTGAACGTAAAATTGTTCCCAACTCCAAGTATTTAATAACGTTCAGGATTTTTACAAATTGCATACGTGGTACATTACAAGAGGAGTTAACCTGGGGTTAATTGACACTTACTGGGGGTAACAACGCAAAACTTGAGAACCGCTGGCCCGGCATAATCTTGTAAAGTGGCCTTCAAAGATGCCAGAATATTGCATTAATCTCTTGTATGTTAAAATATAATAAATACTAATATTGAAGTAAAGAATATATACTTTGATTTATTCGTGTGATATTTATTAATATTTTATACTTTGTTTTGTATCTGTAAGTACCTACTAATATTTTAAAAGAGTATAATATCACAGTAAACTAAACAAATGTGATTAATTATAAGTATATTTGATTTATGTATTAAAATAAACTCGAACCAGAAACCTACAAAGGGTCAGCCAAAACAAAGTATTTAAAGAAATAATTAACAATGTTAATTGTCAAAATATTCCGGTTAATAATAAAAAAGCTTCCGGTTTTGTTAAAGTAACTGTGGAACTAATCCCAAATGAGGCCATTAGAGTAGCGGGTTTTAAGACTTTTAAATTAAGCTGAAATCTCTTTCGTATGAATAATAATAATTTAAATATATTTGAATATCTTGCTATCTTAAGTTGTGTTAAGTATGATGGATTATTAAATTTAAGCTTAGATTATTAAATGTTTCTTACATTTGAAGGCATTCCGCATTATTGATTTACTGGAGTGAATTTATTTAGAAATATTTTTGCCAAAATAATTAAAAACCTATGTAAGAGGCGTGTATCTTTTGACATCCTTTAGAAGATACCGTTAGGCGTTAACGTATACCACGATTCAAGAGAAACGAAAAAAGCGTTATCAAAATCCTTAAAGGCGCCAGTTTAATGGCCACCTGCAAAGCTCTAAAAGTTGACACGTAAATCTTTTGTTTCGCGCACACTTCAGTGACAGGCAAAGTTTGGATTTGTTTAAAATTTATTCTCCCGGATGGTCGTCATTTTGTTTCCTCTATAGCCGCTGTTTGAATTTTAATTAGAGTTTTGTTACCGAAGTTTATTGTGGTCGGGAACTAAAGATGATCTTTGTTTCTCGTTACTATTTCGTAAAAACCCTCCTCAGTTTGGCTCAGGCGTACTGTGAGTTATTAATTATAGTACTCTCTGTTAAATCCATTAATCTAGATATCTAGAACTCAATAACGATCAAGTAAAACGGCAAAATGATCTGAAAGTGGTCACCACCATACACATGAACACAACACATTTAAAATTATTTCCAAAATATATAAAAACCGACAAATATCTTCACCATCAATAACAAATATAGATACTTTTAATTTATTATACTACATGTGTTATAATGTAATCAAGTGTTAAAAAGACTAGTACATAATACTTATTTAACGGACATTTATTGAAAGGAAAAATAGCAAAAATATTTTTGATACTAATACACGGTTGTGATTTAAATTGTGTACAACATTTACAATACAGAGTAATCGCTATATGTATACAGAAATATTTTTATGTGTGTGCTTTTATGAAAAAAGATAATGCAAACATCATAAACTTATGAATAATTTATCTTAAATTACTTTATTTATAAGATACATAAAATAACTTAAAAATCAAATTATAATTCCAATATTTTCGCAAAGAAGCATCTCAATTGTCTTGTTTTAAACGGTTTTTAACGACCACAGCGGCACTTACAAGGCAATCAAATTATTTTATACGCAGCATGTATTTTATAGGCAACTTATAATAAAGTTAAAAATCGTAAAAACAGCATTGAATTAATTTTATTTGATTCTAAGAAACATGAGTGATATCAGTTATGCGATTTAAAAATTTTGTGCAGATAAGAAAGATATAGTAAATTAATACTAACTAGATACTAATATTGTAAATGTGAAAGTTTGTGAGTATGTATGGATGTTGGTTACTCTTACACGCAAATACTACTGAACCGATTACAATGAAATTTGGCACACAAATAGAGGAACTTGGATTATCCCGTTTCCCGTCCCATTAGTCTCTACAACTCTGGTGGATCATTTAGCAAAGAAAGATGAAGTGTTTTTACAGATATTGTCTAGCGAGCGAGTTGTCTTGTTCCAAATTGCTAAATACCGAGTTCTGGTTAAATAACGAGTAATTATTATTAAAATAATATTCAGAAAACAATTTTCTGCGGCTCCCGCGTAAATCCTTGCTCAACTATCTGACCTTACACAATTTCAACAAGATATTTCCTTAATATTATTCCAATTTTATTATAATAATTTATTCGTAATACTTCGGACTATTCAGAGACTTGGAAAGTAATTGAAATTCTATGAATAATTAATATTAAGAAGTAATAAAACAAATTTGGGTTAACTGGTGCCTCGATTGTCTTTGGAACTACTCCAGTTTATTTATTACGAGTTTGCGTTCTGTACTTAGTTCATATTTGCTTTTACCATTCACCATAATCTTACATACTAATGCGAGCTTTCTTATATAATTATTCGTAAATAACGTTATAATCAATATTAATCTGTCTTTCTTTAACGTCTGAAGTTTTGTGTTGATATTTGGATATGCCTATGCAACCTTGTTTAAGGATAAAAACAACATTTTTTGTTAATACAAAGCATCTATGGGATGAAAATGTGTTTGGGAAACATGAAGTAAACGTATCAACGTAAACTTGTGCGCGGGCAGAAAGCTAGCTTTTATTTATAGTAGCTAGCTACTAGTTATTATTCTGTGCTTATGTTTGTTCGTACCAAAGAAACTCCGAAACAAGTGCGATTATGAAAATTGTCTAACCATAATTACATAGAACCATTGGCTCATTTTCTCTTTTTCCAAGTATGAACTGGTCGGTATCGTGGCGAGTTACAGTTCAATAAAATTAAGGAAATAATTTGGAAAATCCAAAAGTGCACGCCTCATAATTTTTTTTAATAAATATTTATTAATTATTATTTTTGTTTATTTAATAACAATTAAACCACATCGAATCAGACCCTGAAAAATGAAAGGGTTCTATTCCTGAGCATACTCAAGCGTAAGAGAAAAAAAAAAGACTCGATTAGTAAAGTACAAGACGTCCAAGACAGAACTTTTTTAAACTGTTTTTTAACTAGTTTAAATAACAAAAATGACATCAAAAATATCATGAACGTTAAAAATAGTGTTTTTTCTTAATATGTGTGTGTATGTATTATCTTACAAGTGCAATGTATGATACATAAAGACATTTTAAGTTTGAAAAATCAGATGTTTTGCGCGAAGTGACAGTAGTACCCACCTCAACGCTTCGCTTATGAGGCGTGCAAAATTCACACTAACTATAAGAAAAGCGCGCTTCGTTAAAACATAAAACGGAAAAATATCAAAACGAAAATAACAAGCGGTTATTCTTGCTATTATTAGAAACTCTCTTTCGGAGTGCAAAATATTGTTGGCTGTCAGTGCTGGCTGAACAATTCGATATTCCTGTTATTACTTTCGGCTAAAATAGACTTGCTTTGTGTAACCAATATGAAGCGAATGGTCTTTTCCGTGTTAGATTTCTGGAGGCTAATATTCGTTTTCCAGGTGTTTCGATCAATGTGTATTTTTTTCTTAGCAGTAGCTTAGCAGGTTATAGTAAAACTTAAGTCTTCTTAACTGTTAAAAAAGTTTCTAAATATGTACCTTGTAAATAAGTCCATGATTGCAGTTACACCATGAAGCTTCATGTAAACGAATATATGTAGTATTAAATCACAACGGAAACTTAAATAATATTAAAATAAAAACTTCTTCTTCTTCTTCTTTTTTGTATATGGCCTTCCTGATAAGGAAAAACTTAAAACGTGTCATTATGATTCACGTTGGGTGACAGTTTATTTCATTGTCTCGAAATAGATATTATTTTTCAACTACCCACATAATAAGTGACAAAACAAACGGCGCGCGATTATTATAACTACTCGTAAATTGCAGCTCTTTAATAAATATTATTAGTCATTATTAATGAAATAAGATATACAAATAAATATTATTAGTAGCATAAATTCAGTGTTAGTTGTGGTGAAATTCTGATGCAAAGGTAAAATATTAGCTTACTAAATTTTGTATGTAAGTGTCAAGAATCAGAAATTACAGACTATTTCAGTGATTTTTTTTTTACAGACAAATCTCATTCTTATTTAATTAACTTGGCCAACATTGAACTATACGAATTATTTGACTATAATCATTGAATATAACCCTTTACTTTCTGTTCACAGTGACGTTACGGAGGTTACCTACTAACCCCTAAAAAAACGTTTGTACAGTTAACTTTCTATATTGCATGTAAAGTGGCTTAGTACCATAATTTATTAGGACATGGGATTATTAATACTAGCCGTCAGGGAGCTATAAGATTATCGCAGGAAATTGGGTCGAACCGAGCCATAATTCTTTTGCCCTGGTGTGTAAAAATTTTGAATATTTTCATACCTTATCAAGGAAAACATAATATAATTTAAAATATTCCTGGTTAATACTATCGATAACTGATAAAAGGTATTTTCATTATTAGGAATGAACATGACTTTCAGACGTCCTAACGGAAAACCTTTCATCGAATCTTTTGTGGTGAAATTTCAGCTTCAAGTAGCAAATGAATGAATATATTATTTAAAATAGACATCATTATAGACTTTATACTTCAATAATTTTTGTTTCAATTTATTTAACAAAAGATATTTCTTTTGGTAAATAAATTGAAACAATATTATAGGACAATTTTAGCTGGATCACGCAGGTACCTACGTGATACAACTAATTTTGGAGACTAGGTATTCTCCAAAATTATCACTGATATTTATCCTTTTGGTATACTATTATGTATAATAATGTTTTACTATTTGATATAGATTACCCGATATATTTTGTAAAGCTTCGCGATAGTAGAATTATCCAATACAACAATCATTTTTCATTTCTCATTTCCTGACTTTAGCTTATACAAACGACCAAAGAAACTTTTCAGCTTCATAATGCGAAATGTTTCTTTTAAAATTATTCATAATTCATAATTCATAATTCATAATTCTTTATTTACGTTAAACATGGTATTTTTAGATGTTACATTTTTACTTATAGTAGGTACAACATGTTTAGCCGTCATTAAAAAACAGCATGCAAATTTATAATTGTATATAAAACAATGGGTCCAATTAAATTATCAAAGGTTAATTACAAAATTATTACTTATATCATATAAATTAGCTTGTCAATTATAATTTTATTTCTCGTCATCAAAAAATTCTTTAATACTGTAGAAGGACCGATTAGTTAGCCATTCTCCTAGTGCTTTTTTACATAATTTGCCATTATTATTTTTAAATTTATTAGGTACGTGATTATAAATTTTAATACACATAAAAATACAATTTTTGTTATACAACTTTAGTCGAGGATTTTCATCTAAAATAAGTTTATTAGGATCCCTACGACTACGATCATTTACATAAGAAGCCTTTTTGAAAAGATGCAGATTTTTTGATACAAACACACAAACATCGTAAATGTAGAGTGACGGAAGCGGCAATAGACCAAGTTTTTTAAACATTGGTCTACAGGATTCATCGGGAGCTCTGCTACATATGGCTCTTATGCATTTCTTCTGTGCATGCATTAAATAAGAATAAGCATATATTTCTGCTATTCATTCACTTTTATGTCCCGCAATAACAATACACTAAAGTATTTATTGTTAGAATTGAGCAGGCTTTTGTACAAAATTCTAAAATATTTCTCTACTCACCATCTATAAGTATGTAAAATAGCAACCACTCAGAGTTATAGTACTGCAATCATCGCTTAGTTCGGCTTCAGGGAATGGTTGATACATATGGACTTGGAGGTTATGAAACAGATTATATAAATTACAGATAAAAAAAATAGATTGCTAGTGATGATCTTAATATTATTAAAGTAATGGAGTAAGTACTTAAAAAAAGTTGTTGCGAGTATTTAAATATTTTGTTACGTAAATATAATTATAAATCTTACCTGCAATTATAATTTTATTATTCTAATAAATTCGAATAACTTTCATAAATATTATTATTCTTTTCTTTTTTTAAAAACAATAAAATTTGACATTTCTTACAGCAGTAGGTACTGGCAACAAATACGCCGCAGAAAAAAAAAGAAACGTTCCATTTTCAAAATGCTTTGCGTTCTTAAAAAAAATGTGTCCCAGTACATCAGTAGCGCGGTCTGAGATGGGACATGTACCTGAACAGGGCTATTGTTTCCGCGTTGCCTTTTTTTTAAAAGCACAACAAAGCCACAAGCTTGCATCACGCTGCCTAGTGCCTATGTTTGATAGACATTGAGCGATATACAGGGTGTATAGTGTATTTAAAATAAAATTTAGTAGGCGTAAAAGGAAATTGCGACAGTGAGTATTCCATTTAAATATGGTTAAAATCTAAATAAAAGTAAATAATAGTGTTTCGTCTAATTTCCACAAATACATAAAAAGTAAAAACAATATGTTGCAATAACTATCTATTATTACTTATTACGTAGGTTTCTATTGAGTATTATTATTTATTAGTATTTTTTTAGTGCTCAAGCTGGGAAATCAGTTAATGGTTTGCCTGAATGAATGAAAAGCGATCATTTGTTTAATTGTTATGTTACATTTAATACTGGCAACTCTCGTCTATATATACAGTGAAGCTACCTTATTCGATAATTCCCGACTCTTAATATAATCTTTTTGAAATATCCCTCCCAATCAAAGTAAATTATTACAGATACTGAAAAAGCAAGGTAGAAGCGTAATTATTTTTTAATCCCCCCGTACACTGCAATAAGGCAGAGTGCAGACAGCGCTTTGTCTGTTTTCAATACGTCTGAAGGGGCACCCTTTACATCATTTGCCTTTAATTATAAAAGGGAAAGTGATATCTTGCCTGTAATGTGTTGTGAACAAGCCCTTGTTTTGTGTCCTGAATTTTTAGTTCGTGTGTACGCGACTTTGCACAAGGTTCACATATTGTGTCTTTAAGTGTGTGTGCCTGCGTGTGTATTAGAATAATAAATATAGTTTTCTTTAAAATTTATATATTATGTACACATTTTAAACTTTTTATGTTTTCAGATCCTACTACTATATATTAAAAATGCGAAAGTTTGTGAGGATGGAAATGGCAAAGGCATATGTGTAATAACAAAAAAAAATACTTTCACCAGAAGCAAAATACTTGACGGAATTGGATGAAACTTTACAGTAAGTATACTGTATAGGTTTATAATTGATAGTAGATCAGAAGCTATAGATGAGCTATAGATATAGCTGATTTTTACTGAAATCTATGCATTATAAGGGCGCTTGTGCACTACAAGGAATTTTACTGTCCGGCATTCCGATTTTTTACGGTCCGGTGTGGCATGAAAAAACCGATGAATTGCTTGTGCACCTGTCCGTCTTTACTCGGATCAGTGCGGTACAGTTCAAGGAAGTATGGCGGTATAATAAATGATTGTTTTTGCATTTTACAAGAAACGAGTAGGTAAAAATATAGAAGGTGAAATATTATATTACTTCGTTTTAATAAAAAGTAAAGTTCCGTAAGAGATTTAAAATGCGTGTTTCACTTATTTATTTTAATCGGTGACGAGGAGCTAAATCTATTCCCACTTGAACTTTAACTTACCAACACTTACTTAGATAATAATTATAGGTCAATGCTTGGTCAATGTATATATAAAATAACAATACCGACTTCTCAAATCTCATTGCCAGCTAAAAGAAAGTAAAACAAGAGCTTGCTTTCAATTGGCATATTATGCAATAAAAAGAGTAAAATCCAAGCAAGTGGGCACTCGAAAACAATTATACCTACAGCGACTCGTAAACTCAAAAAACCATCCGGAATAGGGAAAAGTAAAATGTCGGACAGTAAAATTACGTATAGTGCACAAGCTAGTATTTAGATTAATTGCGTGCCATACCGGACCGTAAAAAATCGGAATGCCGGACCGTAAAATTCCTTGTAGTGGACAAACGCCCTAACATTTCATTCCTTACGAATATTTCAAACCCATCGTAGGACCGCATTTAAAATTGACAAATGATAATAATCAATTAACAATTTTGTTGCACAGATAACATCATTTGAATCGGTGAATTAAGCACAAAATATGCTTGATAAACAGGTTTAACCGTAGATTCATATTTTTGGTAATAGTCTGATGAATGTATTTATTGTAAATTCGCATACACATTTATGTAGTTTTACAAGTAACCCTGTATAATAACGAGGTAAGCAAGGGCAGCCCCATTCGATATTGTTGTTTTTACCCGAGTACGGCAAAGCAAAAGGAGGGTTATGATTTTGACAGGCTATGTATGTATGTATGTATGTATGTATGTATGTATTAGTGTTGCCGAACTATCGATAGTTTGACTATCGATAGTTGACCTTGAAAATAAGTCAGAATATCGATAGCACTATCGATAGTATCGATATTATCGATACTATCGATACTATCGATAGCGTTAATCATGGAATACTATTGATGAACTGCAATAGTATCGATAAAATCGATAGTATTGATTGCCAATAGTTGCTATACTATCGATACTGTCGATAGTATCGATACTATTGCTACTGAATATTGCAACTACAATCGATACTATCGATAGTACTGATACTATCGATAGTTTTGAGCTATCGATAGTAGTAAATTGTGCAATAGTATTGTTCACGATTTCTTGGTATAATGGGTCAGTCAATGGGCTTATTGGATTACGAATTAACGAACTAAAAAAAATGGATTGTACAAAGCGCCAATAGATAACTTGAAAAGTATTATAACCAAACATCTAGTTCTCTGTCATCCACTATAATATTATTGATAAAGCAATACTATCGAGAAAAAGGTCACTATCGATGGGACGATATTATCGATAGTATCGACACTATCGATAGTATCGATAGTTCGTTCGATATTGAGCTTCGATAGTATCGACACTATCGATAGTATCGATAGTTCGTTCGATATTGAGCTTCGATAGTATCGATACTATCGATGGTATTGCTATGTGTCGATAGTATTTACGCTTATAGGACTATCGATACTATCGATAGTATCGACACTATCGATAGTATCGATAGTGCTATCGATACTATTGCTTTTCCCCAACTATCGATAGTTAATCGATAGACTATCGATAGTGGACTATCGAGCGGCAACACTAGTATGTATGTATGTATGTATGTATATATGTATGTATGTATGTATGTATGTTCATCTGTTCCCTCGTAACTTCTAAACTACTTATCAGAATTCGACAAATGACATATCATTAGAAGCGTCTTAATTGTCCGCTGGTTATAGGCTATATGGGGTTTCACAAAATCTAATGTGGCGCCCTCTAGCGGACAAAACATACAGCGTAAAAAAATAAAGTTAAGATAAATATGCCGTGTTTGGTATCATTTGAAAGCTTTTTACTTGCACATTTTGAATATATATATATATATTACTAGCATTTGCTTGTGACTTTACCTGTATTCATGGGCTGATTGCATATAATTCACATCTTTTCGTTCATAGCTTCTTTATTAGTTCATCAATTTAACTTTTGTTTTATACTTTTTCAGCGTCGTTTTTTGTCGTAGTTGGGTTTTAGTTGTTTTACTTTTTATCTTGTATATTTTAGTATTACGTTCTTAAAAAGCACTAGAACTGGCACTAGGCACTAAAATTGAATTTTAAGCACTAATACATGAAAAAAATCACTAGATCTAGTGCCGAAAGCATTAAGTTGACAATACTGTAGATACTTACTACGTAAGATGTAGTTTTACGTACCTATTATTAATTTTATTTGAGAAGTATTACAATGTTGTAATATAAGGGACATAATAATAAAATTCATTTATTTATTATCTATTAACTTTTTTTGCCACAATACATATCATCGTCATCATCATATAACAAGCACCTCTATATTTTATGCAAACAAATTATTTATCCAGAAACAATACATACTATTTGTTAAGGAAAAAAAAGTATGCACTAGTTGAAAATAATAATTAAAAACAGTTGTTTGTTCTGTAGTGTTCTGTGGCTAGGAATTTTATACCGTACTAGCATTGTCCTGTGGCTTGAGGAATATCAATTAATTCATACCCACCATACAATAAAAGAGTCTAGCATTTAGTAATAATGACACAGAGAAAATAATACTACGTATAAGCGAATACCAACATAATGAGATGAAAATTAAATAGAATTAAGGTACTTTTGGTTGCAGTGTAATATTTGCAGTTCAGACAGGAGTGAATTTAAAACAAGTGAGTTTTGTTTGTCTGTTGTTTTCGCTACGTAGACTAATGAACGGTTTACGTGGGAACTAATGGGAATTTCAGCGGTGCCACAGAGTACAAAATCAGATACTAATTATATTTAAATTGTTGTAATTTTTCTTTTAGCGTGACTTGATGTAGAAATAGTTACATAGAGGAGAGATGTGTGTGATAAAAAATTGTAGTTATTTAAAGAAAGATGCAAAAAGTATTTTTTTAAACATTTTTAAAATTTTGTTTGACGAATTTCTACTAGTTATTTGAAGTGTAACAATCATGTTTCATCAAATGAATGTAAGTATCTAGTATATTTTTAACTCTTAAACACTTTTCTATGATAGTTATATTTTTCTTACCTTTGCTTTTACAACTAACATTTTTACCACCAAACTTGTAATTTTCCAGTGACTGCATCTCGAGTTTCGTATCTGCGTTACCTACTCTGTGCCTCTTTTACCTTGTAAACCCAACTAATGGAGGTATGTCCAATTGACGTTCCCAATTCAGACTTGCACAAGTATGGAGCAGGTGTAAGTTATTGATGTCTTCAGTAATGGCCGTGTTGAATACTTTAGAGCTCTAGTTTTTATCTTGTTAACGATTTGAGCACAAACCCTGAGTTTTCAGGGAGTATTTTATAAGTAATACTTTATTTATAAGGGTAGAAGACAGAGTTGGCTTGATTCCTTAATTTTTACATTTTCAAGCAAATTTTTGTCTAATAATTTAACGGTTCATCTGTACAAGCTACAATACACCTACTATGGATATTATAAATGTAACATTAATTTACTAGCGCAGCTTCGCCCGAGTAGTTAAAATAAATTCTAACTTTGACCACATCATTCAAACTTTTATGTGATAGTTGACAACCCTAGTAAACGCTAATATGAAAATTCTATATTCCCGTTATCCGTTTACTGATCTTGCTTCCGCATTAAATAAATTGGCTCTAACGGAGAACTAACAATCGTTACCAGAATACAAACATTACATTCGTTCACAAATCCATTCGCAACGCGTGAAAAGTGCCCCGCATTGTTGGCTGTTTGCGGATTCCGTAGGGTTGTCTACGCATTTGTTTAAGATATTTTTTTTCTGAATTTCGTTTATAGTCCGGGATACATCGCCCATTTTTGCAAGTGATTACTATCAAGCTAATTTTTCGTGAGTAGCTTTATTTTGATGAGATGCCCAATAATTTCATGTACGAAACTCTCGATTGTGGTAGCTTACAGAGGTAACAAGGATAAAAATTTTTGATTTGACGGTTCTCAAATATTTATTACGCAATTTGTAGGACAATATGTCTGTTGAATTATATAAGTATTAAATAAGTGAAAATAAAAAAATCAGCTTGTTAGTAATCATTTATGATGACTTCGTTATCGATACAAATTGGAAAGGGGGACTCTTTGATCAAACCATAGATTTTGTAGGACAAATATTTTTTCGAATAATTTAGATAATTATCTTGAGATTGAACAAAAAAAAAACATTCAGTTAGTAATTAATATTTGAGAACCATCAAATCAAAATATTTTATCCTTGTTTCCTCTGGTAGCTACCACAATCGAGAGTTTCATACATGAAATTATTGGGCATCTCATCAAAATAAAGCTACTCACGAAAAATTAGCTTGATAGTAATCACTTGCAAAAATGGGCGATGTATCCCGGACTATTATAATATTACTGACACAACTTCGACGTATGGTTAAGGATTTTATTTCTTGACACAACTATTACCAACGAATGATTTCATTTAAAATAATTGAATATCGCTTTTAAATATGCTCTGAATGTATTTTGAAAAGTAACGAAACTATATAAGGATAGATAAGGATATTTACATTTATTTAATAATTGCATAATACATTACATTTCATAATACATATGTAACTTAGTTAATACACGATGTAGGTACAGCCATTTATCACATAATCCGGTTGATTTTTAACCGATAATTGAAGCAAAGAAATCTCAAAAGTCACCCTTCATCTTCCATACCGTGTATGTAGTATTACATACACACATACTACTATACACTACTTCCCTAATACACACAATTTATTCTCTATAATCGCACCCGGTCGAAACCCCTAGCCGGATAACAATGGCCGACCGATACCCGGCTTTGTTTTCACTTATCCGGGAGCCTCGCTCGTTACTCAAATAGCCGCCCCGCAGTTTCACCCGGTTATTGTTCCGATGCAGATTTTGAAAACCGGTAAGGTATTGGGTTTAACGATGTATCGTATCGTATTGCACTCGATGTTGTTTTAACAATTAAATATTTGGAATTATCCGGTTTATCTTAATGTTTGATGCTCAATGGTGCAAAATGTTTGACTGGATTTTCTTTTGAATAAGAATGAACTTTTTATCCGGGCGAACTCGGAGCTCGTGACTCATAGTTATAATTTTTTCTTATAAAAATTATGTATGTCGCAGTCATCTGGTTAAATCTATTATTTGATTGAATGACTAGCGGGTTCATTGAATAAGTCATTTAATTGTATGACTAGGCGGAACCGGCTCTGTAATTGAGATAAATAATAATCAAGGTATCAGGTATCCTGAGTGGCTTCCTTTTTTAGCGCATGCAACCACACATATATTTATGTCTTCTATTACATATTATTTAAAATTTACAATGCTATTTTATATGTGTGTTGTGTGTGTTGGAATAAATGTTTCTTTCTTTCTTTCTAATATACCGTTATGGGTTACCAAACCTACGCAGTTTTCTTAAACTATTTTTGAATCACCGGACTTTGTAATTGTTCAGAATGTAAAATATAATATAATAATTTTCGTTTGACTTTGGATAAAACAAGAAAACATTAGAGGTAAACTATAATGTATTTTGGTTTCCACATTGAATCAAACCCACACTATCTTATAAAACTTAAGCTTTCATCAATAAAACAAAAAAAAGTCTAAAGGTGCCAGGAAATAAAAATCCTATCCTATTATGAAATAATAATAGAGACTTCACTATTTTATTAAATATTTTCTTGTGTTTCTGGCTAATTCTTTAAAAGACTGGAGAAGGAAAGCCTCAATAAAGTCCCTTGTAATGAAATTTCTCCTCTCAACAATCAATTTATGTAAAGTTTTTAGTACACAGAAAGCTATGCTATTTTATTGAGAAGCTATAATATATGGTAATAAAGCATTGGTGTTTAACTTATTTGATTATTTTAAAAACTGCTCTCATTTATCACTTGTGAGGAGATTTAAATGGGCTTTGTCATAGAATTGTTGTATATCTCTTGATATTTATGTTTTTAGCTTTTTCACACTGGGTAGATGCCATCGCTTGTTAAGTACTCGGCGAAATTTGAAAACATCCAGTGTTCGATGGCACTGACAGATTGGTTATGGTTGTTTATTGTACCGTTTCAATAATACTACAAATATAAAAATATATCATAATTCAATCATCAAGTGGATGACGATAGGTACGTAAATAAATTTTATTTAATTTGTAACAACCCTACCAAAATCGGTAACAAATTTGTACGGATTGGTCTCTGTACATTTATTTACTTATGTTATAAATTATTTCTGTTTAATTCTTAGTTAACCCGTGACACGTTCTACGCACAATATTTGTGTCGTAACGCAAATTGTACTGTAGCGTTCTGCGCACAAACTCTGTGCCTAACGCGGCCCGTGACATTGAAGGTCATCAGTAGAGACTTACAAGTGAATGTTTCCAGTATAAAAAATATTTCTCTATGCCTTAAACATTTATAATTCGAATCGACACGACTCCGAGACAGGCAATAGAGACCAAAACCACAAAATAAAAAAAAAAAGTGAATCATTGATTGAGTTGCGTCATCGGCCATAGTTTGTGACATTTGTCTTGTTCAACGAATATTTGGATTGTGAATTATGCCGAGAGGAATAATTAGATGAGTGATAATTGAGACGTATATTACTGGAAATTGTACGTAGAATACGTTTATGATATTGGTTTTAGGGACATTTGAAGAATACTCAGTGAAAAAGTGTCTCAACTTTTCAGTGCGGAAGACGCAAAATGGCACTTTTTTTCTTGTTTGTGAATAATGGAGATTTGTTATTATTTATAGTGAAATACGTTGTGTTAAATGTGTGAAAACATAAGTGAATGTATTTGGCAATCGTGTAGTGATATGAAAACGTGAATATGATCATTTGATAACTCAGAATTATCATGTAAGTGTTAGTATGTAAGCAATTAAAATTAAAACAAAATTAAATCAATTTCTATAATTATATAGAAAAAATATATCGTCATGATTACATTTTTATGCTATAACTAGTTTCTTCTTCTTTCCAAAAATATATCATACATGGCATATAATTATAGAACAATAGGGTAAATAAAATTTTCAAACTCGGTAGTCATAAAAAAGCTAGATTTCGTGAACTCCCTTGACACTATCGGGATCGGTGCCGGCTGTGCGCCAGACGCGTGATAGGTTAATGTCTTTAGAAATGAGCAAATGCAGGGTTAAATATGTTATATTGAAAATATAGCTTTGTAATAGCTTTCACTGGAAATAAATCTTAAAATGAGACTAGACAGCCATTTTTACATCTTTTTAAGCATTGAATGGAACGAAACCCTTTGACTGCTTTTGCTTTTTTAATGAGAACATACTAAACATTAATTAAAATTATTTTTTTAATTTAATTTAAATGCATACGATTGTTTTACCGTATGCAAAGCTTGGATTGAATTTTCAATTAAAATTTGCTTTGATGGATAAATATTGAAAAAGTTTGCAAAGAACTAATTAAACTATTGTTATAAAATCATCCAGTTTAACCTATATTGAATATTCGATCTCTCTTCAAAAGAATACCAAATACAAGCAAATGAATTTACTCCATTTATCAAATTTGGAAAATATATACGAATTTCGGGTAGATATGTTACGGATGCATTTTTCTGCATGAATGATGCATCACTGACTAATTTTCTGACTAATTTGTACTGAAACTGTACTTCGCTTTTATTAATCTGGCGCTGGCCAATGTACGAAGGAATCAACTTGATTGTAGCAACATTTTAGCCCCCAAGAAAATAATAGTTGAAATGTGTGTTTCTTATTTTATGCGAATAAGAACTATTTTCGAATGCAATAGTGATATTATTATATTATCCCTTATTGTTTGTGGGAAATTATTCAATAGTAAATGTAAGGCAGGTACCTAATTATAGGGAACTAGTGGTCCACCCCGGCTTTCGTCCGTGGTACATATTTCGCAATAAAAGGTAGCCTATGTCCTTTCTCGGGTATCAAAATATCTCCATACCAAATTTGATGCAAATTGGTTCAGTAATTTAGGCGTGATTGAGTAACAGACAGACAGACAGAGTTACTTTCGCATTTATAATATTAGTATGGATTTTAAACTATGCCCTTATTTTGTTAGTGATCCCTTTTAATATTTATATTTATACATATATCTCTTGATCTATAAACCTTAAATTAATTATTTGATTTATATTAACGTGTAATTTATTCACAATTACCCACAATCGTACCCGAATATAATAAAATAATAATTTCAACTTTTTGTAACATCTAGAAACGCTTTTGAAGGTAGATATTATAAGCATTTATAAAATTGCTACGTGAAAATGGATGACAGTTTTTTATTAAATTTAACAATATATTTTTATAGTGCATTTTGGATGAAATATTAGTTTTTGTGCATTAAGGTTCCTAGAGTTTATTCTAAAATTATCATAGGAATTAAATAAAAAGTCTTGAGCTAATTAAACTTTAAATGTTTTAATGCTTATTTATAGTTAAATTAATGAAACTAATTAAACTAAACAATAAAACATGAAGGAGTAATATTGATTATCAAAGCTAAAATCCATGATTTCATACCAGTTATATAAATGTCTTACCATAACATAATATTTGTTACGATTTCCCCTAAATTCATAAAAAAATCTTAAGAAATTCCATCTCCATGTTAACAACATCTTAGCTGTAATTTAAATCGTCGCGCGCTCCACAATAGAATTTTCACAAATGAAAATATAAAAGTGGACTCCACATTATTTAGCTCGAGCGGGCGTTAATTCAGTGCCCATATTGAGTTTTAAATAAGCCTTCGTACTTTAAAGACTCGTTAAAAGCCCCTTTCCATGAGTTTTTACATGAGTTTCTGAGCTTTTATGTCCGGTGTGCAGTGGTAATTACGGTCAGCGAAGTATAAGTTATTTTTAATATTTCATATTATAATTTTGTATCGTAAATGTTTTTTTTAATCTTACCTGGGTAAAAGTACACGTTGTTATATTGTTAATCCGGCTTATGTTTCTAACTTATAGAAGGGTAATCATAAATTAAAAGTAAATGTATGGGTAGTTACTAAATATTCCAATGTGATAAGAAAATGTCTTTGAGATCTTAACTACATGTTTTTCTTTTAATTTTGTGCAGGAACTAAAAAGTCTGAAGTTAATGCTATGAATTTATTAATGACGATTAATTATACGAATTATAATATGTCGGCAAAACTCAAATACGTTTTAATATATTAATTTATTGTAATGTAACAAAGTTACCGATAATTAATTAGTGATTTAGAATCGTAAACGTGCGAAAATCGTTACAAACCACGCGCCATATAAAGACTTGGGCGTTGCACTTATAAAAATAAAATCCATTCAAATTTATACCTTAAGTTCATTGGATAAAGACTAAATTATTACGACACTTAAAACGTTACAATGTTTCCATTAAAACAAAAAACGTGTCTGAGATCTTTAATGTTTATTCTGAATCGCAAAAGGTTCGATTTTATGGTCTATCAAAATTAACGATTTAAATGGATATATTATATCGTCCGATATTATCCATTGTAAAATGAGTTATGACAGCTTATGAGCATTCTTTGTGTAATTTATTGTGAAATAAACAATTTACAATGCAATTAAAATCGACAAGTATATTCTTTGAGTTCGATAAACTATAGGCTGTGAAAATGACTTCGTATTTAATTAAAAATTCTCTCTCGATGTGCTTTTGTGAAAATGAAGTAATCATTGATGCACCTGAATATGAAGGTTAATAGTTAGAGGTACACATACAATTATTGTTGTATTTATAAATCATTGATTACCTATTATTAATAAAGTAAAGAAGAAAAGTCTTTTTGTTAGCCCCTTTTTTGTTCACATCATAGAAACACATGTCTCCTAAAATGATTTAGGATATTACCCTCAACCAGTATAAGATAAATTATCTGTGCCCTCAACATTAACCTAAGTCTTTAAAAAGTTCTATACATGACGCTTGTAATAAAGCATATTACAGACTGGTTGCTATAAAAACATTGCAAAGTATTCTTAACATTTTTGTATAAAATAAAGTATTTATAGAAGATATAATTTTATTATTACGACAAGGAAACTGTTCAGAAACACAGCAACACAGTAATATTGCATTAATGACTTAATCCACAACGTAGAGACGTTACGAGTCAAATCGTGGTTATCGATAAAATTCATTAAATTTAACGGGAAATTTATTATTTATGTATGAACTAAAAATGTAATAATGTATTGTATTTTTAAAGACGCTATCTTATTAAACAGTAAAGATCGATGTAAAAAGTAATAATGATTTTATTTATTTATTTATTTATCATTACATCAATTACCTTTACAGGCTTATGTTAGTGAACTTAGCAGATCATTTTTAGCAGATCAAAAAAAAAGTGAGTTCTTATCGCGTGCAGTTGAGTTCTACAGTTCCTGATACTTTTTAGAAATAGTTCTAGCATTTTTACCTTAAAAAACGACATTTGAAAAAATGATCTGCCAACTTCCCGTAGTAGATAATTTTTAGCAGATCAAAAAAAATGTGAGTTCTTATCGCGTGCAGTTGAGTTCTACAGTTCCTGATACTTTTTAGAAATAGTTCTGGCATTTTTAAAAATTATCTACTACGGGAAGTTGGCAGATCATTTTTTCAAATGTCGTTTTTTAAGGTAAAAACGCTAGAACTATTTCTAAAAAGTATCAGGAACTGTAGAACTCAACTAGTTTTAAATATCACAAACTATAAAATGTAAAACTATCGATAAAATACATCGACCGCAATACAACCCTAAGCTTGTAAAAATCCGCAAACCGCTTTAAAGGGGCTGTTTTGCAATCGTAAAACATCGACGCCTCAAAGTTGCCGCCTGCAGGCTAATGAATGGCTAACAAGCGGCTTATACCCCTTCGATCGTGGTTTATATTACAATTATTATTAGAACACGTATAGAGAACAACTAAGTAAAGACTTTTTTTTATTAAGGACTAAAAATAATTATGGTTATTTTGGGAAAAGTGCTTCGATTGAGGCACTTTAATTATTATGGTAAAAAGACAAAAATATTTCACTTAGTACAAACTGTATTTAGTTTTTCGAGGTGAGTGGCTTATAAAACTGTTTCGATTGTGTACAATAGAGCCTGCAGGCTCTTAATATTAGTCATTGTTAGAACACGCATAAAAACAACAATTTAAAAGCTTGTTTTTGGTTCATAAAGCTTTATATCAGAAATAATTACGGCTATATGAGGGAAATGGCTTATACCCAACCTTATACCACTGATTCGAATAAACACACACACACACACACACACACATAAACCTAAATTATTCCAACCTGTCACATCGAAAATACATTTTTAATACATAATTTGATATATTCTAATGATTGGTATTCTAATACCAAGAACTATAAAAAGAGCTTATACCTAATTTTCCTGGAACTCCTGATTGCCCTAGTGACAGTCTCTTCCCTATAGAATAAATGAAAAATATGTCACAGTAAAATAAATCTTCGATAACGTTCAAATATATCTAAACGTTGCAGGTAATCGGATATAAACAGGAATAAGGAAATGAAATGCAACTTCCCTTCAAACGGGAACTTTACATACATAGGTAGGCTAATAACGCGAGAAAACTAGCGTTATTTCCGATATTAAATCGAATTTCAATCGAAGAGAGCTTTAAGGATTTATCCTGACCATAATTTATTGATGCTTCGCACAGGTAAGTGTATAAAATGTATCGGATATACATATTTAGATAGATATATTTGGAGGGTGTTTAAACAATTGTTTGTAATACGATGAATTTTGACTAAATTGATGTCCGTGTGGTCCTGGATTCAATTCCAGCTGGAGACGAAGCAAAAAATATGTCTCGGCTAGCAGGATGTACAGAAGAATCACCCACTTTTCCTTATAAAATCGATCAGAGAAATGAAGTGTATCTGCTTCCTACCCTACCAGGAGACACGGGACCACACTTTAAACGAAAACATCATCATCTTACTCCACACTTACTTAAAATTTTAAATGACACTAAACATATTATTAATACAGGTGCACAAATAAATAGCTATGAAACTTTAAAACAGACAACGACATTAAAAATTTCCAACCACTAGTAACTCCAGCTTACATGAATACACAATAAACCACTGTAAAAACAGTTATTTTTATTCTAATTCTAGGGTATTATCGATCAGTCGTTAACTATTAATACGTCGCAAGTCAACTGAAGACAAGTCTAGCATGTCGCGTGCACTATGTTTTATTTAATCTAGCCCAGTATCGATGCAGTGCTATTAAAAATGTATTAATTCAATTGGCGTTCGAGGAAATAAGTCTATTGTTACGAGAATTGTTACGTTCTTAAGAGTTTTAGTTCGTTCTGAGATTAAGGCAGCTTTTGTATTATACATATTGTAGTTTAGATCTAGTGTATTTAGTGACTTAGGACAAAAAGTGTTGGTTAAATTCTCGTTTCTGGTTATGAATTGTGTGACTAATATTTCACTGTAGGATTTGTATGTTCAAATCTATAGATACTTAATATCTATAGCTGAAGAGTTTGTTTGTTTGTTAGTTTGTTTGAACGCGCTAATCTCAGGAACTACTACTGTCCGATTTGAAAAATTCTTAGTGTTAGATAGCCTGGTGATATCGAGGAAGGTTATAGGCTAAATATCATTACGCTAAGACCAAAAGGAGCAGAGCCACGCGGGTGAAACCGCGAAGCGCAGTAATAGATAATTAAGTAATATATTTGTCCTGTTTATGACTTTGTTTTGTAAATTTCTTAAGCAAATTACAAGTTAAATAGAGCTAAAGAGTTATTATAAGCGGATGCCATTCAACATACACGTTATAACTTATAAAATCTTAAATACACGATTGTTGTTAATTCCACAATCCCACCCGCATTAACAAATATGTAGCTTAGATTAGCCTTTAGTATTATCAACAACGTATCATTTGCACGTGTCGTATGTCCCGTTTCGCAATAATTTTAACAATAGCGTCGCAAACATCTGATTATTTTCATACCCATGGAGCTTCCTTGCTCTTAGTGACTCACTACGACTGGGAGGTCGCTGCGGGTGGCCGTATCAAAACCAACATCTCTTGACCTCCCAACCCCCCTCCCACGTGAGCAACAAAGCACGCACGCAGAACATTCCTTTCCATTGCAATAGCTCATCTTAAACTGGTCATTTAAACCCGTTGTTCAAGCTATCATCGAAATCTTGGCAAGCTTTTTCGCGATTTATGCTCAAAGAATTATAGCCTTAGTTTCGTACGTGGATAGTCTTGTTTTTGCGTATGATAAATAAATCTTAGGAGAAACTCCGCTCGGATAATTACTGCATTTCGTCGGCTACTGTCATGTGTGAAATATGATAACCTAATGGGTATTTCTTAGATGGTTTATGTTATTTTACGAAGAAATCTTGTTTGATTGTTTTATGTGATTTAAAAATACATTCTTGCTTTGAATTCTGAACAAGTAAATAAATTTATATGTGTCTACGTTAGTGTTATTCTAATAGATAGAAGTTGTTTATTTTATCAATCATCACATCTTTTTCGGTGCATTTGTAAAAATCACAAATTATTCATAACTTTAAGTTTAAATAAATATAGATAATAAATATCTTTTAAAAAAGCACTATGTATTTGAAAAATTATTTTTATTAATCAGACATTATTTACATAAGCCAAAATTCAAAATATACAACTCCATTTAAAAATACTTTAAAAGTCACTTAATATAACAGTTTGAAAGGCAATATGGCGGATGAGTGTATGATGACAGTTGACAGAGGATTTGGCGGGAAACGCGCTTTCAGGCGCGAAATTGTACTTTTTCAGAGCTGACGTGACTCACGTGTAACCTCTGTGAAGATAATAAGAAAAATGGAGATTTTGTTTCATGCTATATGAGATACTTACATGGGTGATATATTGAAGTTTATTAGGATGAAGTCTTTTCAAATTACATAACGTGGTGTTTATAAGCGTCGTATTTAAAACATAGGTACTATAATAAGTTTTATATTCAAACTCAAACATTTATTTATTCAATTAGACTTCTTTTAGAAGAACTTTCGAATCGTCATTACATATTGCACGCCTCATAAGCGAAGCGTTGAGGTGGGTACTACTGTCACTTCGCGCAAAACATCTGATTTTTCAAACTTAAAATGTCTTTATGTATCATACATTGCACTTGTAAGATAATACATACACACACATATTAAGAAAAAACACTATTTTTAACGTTCATGATATTTTTGATGTCATTTTTGTTATTTAAACTAGTTAAAAAACAGTTTAAAAAAGTTCTGTCTTGGACGTCCGTGTGTCTGTATGTGCGGATCCTTTTTCCTGTTAACACGATAGCGACCGAAATACTTTACTAATCGAGTCTTTTTTTTTCTCTTACGCTTGAGTATGCTCAGGAATAGAACCCTTTCATTTTTCAGGGTCTGATTCGATGTGGTTTAATTGTTATTAAATAAACAAAAATATTAATTAATAAATATTTATTAAAAAAAATTATGAGGCGTGCACTTTTGGATTTTCCAAATTATTTTTAACATTTACCACCAATTCGGAAAGCAGTAGTTATCTATGGAGAAGAACATGCAAGAAACTCCATAGTTGATTGATTATTGATAAGTTTATAAAATTTCAGTTTTCGTGAAGTAAGCATTTTTAATTTGATAATACCTAAGTTTTTTCACATCTAAACGATTGCTTACAAGAATATAAGTGAAACATTTTAATAATAACGAACTTTACAATAGAAAAAACTCTAAAACACGGTGTATGTTAACAACTCTTAGATTAAACGGTTCCCCGCAGAGAATGTAATATTCCAAAGAATAAAGTGGCCGTATAAATCATTCACAGGCCAGCGGTTTCCTTCCCCCAGGTTCAAGGTTTGGGACTATGTACTTTTATGTGATTTAAAAAAATTGCAGCCTTAATATTATATGGTTGTAATTTATGGCAATATAACAGGCTATTATTAAAGATATTTGATAACAGCTGTTGTCCGCAAGTTCTATTGGATAAGGTAAAAATATGTAAATGTTAAAATAATATATCACTAACACTACATAGTATAAAAGAAAATCACTTTCTCTGTCCCTATTGAGTTAATTATGTATGCCTATATCGTTAAAACTACGAATGTGAAACGATTTTGATGCGGTTTTTTTAATATACCTAATGTGATTCAAGAGAAAGATTTTAGTAGGTATATATTTTTTTAAGTTTTAGACAAAGCGGGCAAAGCTGCGGGCGGAAAGCTAGTTATATTAACCTTTAACATTTTCAATCAATTTAGTGAAAACCAAATCGGTTTAGTCGTTCCAATTTAGATGATCCCGAAATAACAGATAGACAGGCAAATAAAGTAAATTAAAATAGATGTCAATAACGCCAATGGATTAAAAAAAGAAACAGTTTTTTGTATTTTTAGAGAAAATTTATTTAGTTTGAAAGATCAGTTTAAAGTGCAATAGGTATGGTGTTAGTTAACAATTTAGTGTGAGATGTTGTTTAAGAAACTTAAAAATGGTATTTAGAAGCCATGGACATACAAATAATGAATATAATTTCAAGAAAATGTATAAAGTTTCACCATTAATTTTGTTTTTTAAAAAGTGTGTGTGTCTACATCCCTCATACATCGCGTCGTACTAAATTCCTTAGCATGAAGATTTCTTTGATTATGTAAAAGCCTTTATGACAGTCTATGACTCGTTATTTTCTATTTCATAGATATATTCAGTTCACAGTAATGATTTTATCAAAATCGGTTCAGTAATCCTTCTTACATTATAAATGCGAAAGTTTGTGAGGATGTGTGTGTGTTTGTTGCTCTTTGACGCAAATACTACTGAACCGATTACAATTAAATTTAGCACACATATTAGAGAGTAACTTAGATTAACACATAGGATAGGTTTTATCCCGGAAATCCCACGGGAACGGGAACTATGCGGGTTTTCCTTTGAAAATGCGGGCGAAGCCGCGGGCGGAAATCTAGTTTAGATATAAACCAAAATGCTATATTATTAAGTTGCATTTTAATCATAACTTATATATCTTTTTCAGGGTATGAAATGCATAAAAAATCGCCTGATAACTGTTAGGTACCTACATTATAATATATTAATAATTTCTACACCAAATAATTTACAATTACTATGTACCTAATATAGCTTTACATACATGATAAATTGACAGGTAAGGGTTTCCTTTGAAGCATGTAGCTTGTTTGTGTTCGTCAAATATTGACGGCTTAGCTAACCACTGGCGTATCGGCGTATGTTGACTAAATATTATCGTTTATATAGCTCTGCTGCGATCTATCTCTTTGATCTGTTAGACTGCTACCTAAAGGAACGCGAGTGAGGATTGAATTAAAAAATGTTGAGTTGTCTATGAAAAAGATCCATAGACAACTCAACGCGAATTCCAAATTTAAATTCTATTATAAAATGTATTTTATTTGTGACACTGGCGAGAAATCAAATGCCATAATTGAGAAAAAAACTTCTCCCGTGACAATTTGAAGGTAAAAAAGTTGAGATGTTTTCTTCGGTTGTTTCATATAATTTTCTGATCTTTTATATGGATGGAAAAGTAGATGAAGAAAATTTTCCTACATACAACATTAATCTCATGATATACTTTTATAACACAAGAGAAAAGTAAAATACACATTATAAATTATTTTATTCGTAAAGGAAAATAAAACACTGAATGGTAGGTACTTCGTAAATTATTTAATCAAGAATACATAAGTACCTATATTATATCTAGTAATATAAATTATAATATAAATTACCTATACATTACAATACACTATATTTAAAACACATAAAAAAAATATAAAACAAAAGACAAAGAACATTTATATTATAGACAGGAGATAAACTCTGCAACAAAACTGTGAATCGAAAATGAATTGCACATCGTCGCAGCGTGACATAGATAACTTTACTCTCTTGTTTGTTCTAGTTATGGTTTGTGCGAAAAATATTATTGAAAAGTATTAGAAGTGCATAAAATGTTTTGCATGTTCCAAAAAGTAAAGTAGATTTCAATGTTCCGTGATGCTAAGGTAATTTGAGTTTACTATGTCTTGTCGATTATTAAATGTGATATTATAATTAATAGTAACTTCAGGTAATGGCTTCAGATACGTGGTATACTTAAAGGAGTTCGTCTGTACTTGTGTTAATTACTTTAATCTCAATGCGTACCAAATTTTATTTATACCCTATCAGCAATTTTTGGTAAAAGGGTAACAAATAACCGTCCAGCATAATAATATGTATACAATATCTGTACTTATAAGTATTTACTAACAATTTGATCAGCTGTTTTTGCATTCAGGAAAAATTCCCACCATTCCATATACTCGTGGTTATAATAGCACTGAAATAAATATGGTATATGCAATCAAAATAATAAAAATATGAAGCGGCAGGAAATATTTTCCACGCGTCGCTGTTTACAAACGTCCAAACTCCAATACAAGATATCAGCCGAGCGAAAAAAGTCCTCTCACAATGGTGCGTGGCAAATAAAAATAATAAATGCGCAATTCTTTAGGCAGGGCTGTAAAACTGTCGGTCGCAGTTGTGCCCTTGAGTTCCGACCTGAAGTTTGTAGCCCCTGGCGGCGATTGATCACATGTCAGGGGTACGGAATTGTTTTAATGATGCTCTGCCCTATTTCCATGGTGTCTAGGGAAATTTTAATACCTGGTATAGCGTTAAAATTGAGAAAGCGTAATAACCATTTGTGGGTGTTGGTAATTTATTAAAGTTATTTTGTGAAATTGATATTTTTTTTTGTTTCAGTTTTACAACATTGGTTGGGATTGTACAAATGCAACGTAGTGCAGACTTAGATTATTGCTTGACTCGTTAATTATAATATTATGAATAAGATTTAATTGTGCCAGTCTACGAATCAAGTCTTCTTAATTTTTTAAGGCAGGTTTGCATATTTTGATAAAATATTTTGAGTAAATACATTTTGACTAAATATAATGTTTTTCCTGTGAAAAATGTTGCTGATTTTGGAAATATCGATAGCTTTTCCTAATTACATTATTATTTATTATTATCCGCGCCATGTCTACTTCAAACAAGACTACGATATTTACGAAACACTATATTACTCTGATACAACTATGGGCTGAATTCTCAATCCTACGTTAAAAAATATTCGTCGAATACAACCATTACAAAACATTTTATAGGTAACTATATTATATTACTAGCGGTCCGCCCCGGCTTCGCCCGTGGTACATATGAAAAATAGATGTTGGCCGATTCTCAGACTTACCCGATATGCACAGAAAATTTCATGAGAATCGGTCCACCCGTTTCGGAGGAGTATGCAGACTAACATTGTGACACGAGAATTTTATATATAAGACTAGCGGTCCGCCCCGGCTTCGCCCGTGGTACATATGAAAAATAGATGTTGGCCGATTCTCAGACTTACCCGATATGCATAGCAAATTTCATGAGAATCGGTCCACCCGTTTCGGAGGAGTATGCAGACTAACATTGTGACACGAGAATTTTATATATAAGATTATATTTATTAGACAGGTAACTTCTAACCAATTGAAAATTCCTTAATCATTTATCTAGAACTATGTTTATTACTTACCTATCAGTTATCACTTTTTACCAACTTTTTCCCAACACCCTGCCACTGTCAAACAGTATTTGACAAAGTTGTTGAACGGCAAAGTGATTGATACGTTTGTCAATTCATTTACACTCGACGCCATCCTCAGAGGGTTAAATCTTTGACAGTTAGACGGATCACAAGCCTTTCTAATGAAATGGGCTCCATGATAACTTGGCCGCGTGTTTTGATTGATTTCTCCACTATTTGTTTTTTACTGGAAACTGTAGGAGATTGTGTTGAATGTTGTTAATACTGTTTGTGAAGATTTAGAGCGTTCTCTCCTAAATACAATGAAAGGAATTACTTACATTGTTGTTCAAACTCAAACTCAAACTCAAACATTTATTTATTCAATTAGACTTCTTCTAGAAGCACTTTTGAAACGTCATTAGGTACATATTTTTAACATTTACCACCGATTCGGAAAGCAGTATCTACGGAGAAGAATCGGCAAGAAACTCCATAGTTGCTCTTTTTAATCATATCAGTTTTACAATTTTACAAATTACATATGTAACATTATAATAATTATATTAACATAATATGCCAAAGAACTGTCCTGTGGTTTTTACGCGACAACCCTCCATGGGTTTTTATCGTCCTAAAAGTAGTTGTGCCTGTTATTACCTAAAAGTAGTTGTGCCATTTCATGATTTCCTTGTATCTTAGTGTCTTCTGTATGCTGATATTGTTTTATGTTTGGTTTAAATACAAAACGATTTTATTAAAATTGTATTTGTTATATATACTTACTAATTTATGATACCTATTATATTTGCAGTTCCTGTATGAATCTACTTGTGCCTTTCTTCCTTGGACTGGACCAAGGATTGGACGAAGAAAAATTGGACGTCTGAAGTACAGAAAGACATGTCGAAGAGTCATAATATATTAGCTATATTCCTCCATAAAAACCTACAGCTAATAATAACACATCAAAGAGAATAAACAAATAGTTCGTTCAAGAGTGAAGCCATTACATACTATTGTAAAGTCTTTGATCCCATCAAAAACATCCTGTAAAAAACCCAAGTCTCGCAGCTCAGTCTTTCTACCGTCAAAAGTTGTGAGATCCATGTAATACCAAGTCGGTTAATCTATTTAGTGTCTACTTGAAGGACCTTCTGTCTTAAGTTATTACATAAGTTATTATCATGCCAATATTAAAAATATTTAACGTTTTAAACAAATAGATCGACTTGGACATCGCTTGATTTGATTATTAGTATGTATCACACTACACAGCACGACGGGCCAGCGACCAACAGGAACGAGAGATTCAATCGCGTGAGGCGCGAGAGACTAAAGAATCTAATATAATATTGTAATATTCATTTTGTTTTCATGCGATGTCCAAGTCGATCTATTTGTTTAAAACGTTAAATATTTTTAATATTGGCATGATAATAACTTATGTAATAACTTAAGACAGAAGGTCCTTCAAGTAGACACTAAATAGATTAACCGACTTGGTATTACATGGATCTCACAACTTTTGACGGTAGAAAGACTGAGCTGCGAGACTTGGGTTTTTTACAGGATGTTTTTGATGGGATCTCACTTCTTTTTGTAGAGCCTTTCTTTTTGATACCACCATCAACCACCAACTGCATAAATAACTTTGTAATCCCATATATTTATATGGGATTACAAAGTTATTGATGCAGTTGGTGTATTTGGAAAACTGGACCGAAATTACAAAATATTTAAGTTTTCCCATGATTAAGACACTAAACTCTATATGTATTCCAAATATGAAGCTTCTAAGTCTGCTAGAAGTGCCTTGGACTTTTGATGATCGGTGAGTCAGTGAGTGACAAAATTTAGAAACTTTAACAAGTTGTCATTCTTAAACTACTGGTTCAAATTGACTGAAATTTTAAATATTCTGTGTTTATACAATGCCGGATTAGTTACTGAAGATTCAGAATTCTTGCTTTATCCACAACCGAATTATAGGGGGTCGAAAAAGGCCCGAATTGCTTCGAGAAAAGGATGGTACGGCCGTGCCGCTTTTTTTTTGCTCGACTTGGCGGGGGCACTGCCGTGCCCCCAGATATTACAAAGGTTAATTTAAATATTTCGCAGCGTATTTGTTGCAATTACAAGTTGTCAAACGCAAGTGATGACGTCACGCACACCGAGCGGCTTTGTCGGCCATGTTTCAAGCGTGCTTGACAATGTTGACTTAATGCTTGCGAATGTAAGGGTAGGTTCACACTGTTGTACTTATAACTATTTAGATATAACAGGTTTTAAATTGTCAGTAATGGACAAGTTTTTGTAACAATTGTAGAGAAAATTTAAATGGGACTAAAATTATTCAACGGATTTATAAATTGTAACTAATGAGAGGAGATGAAAAGCAAGCATTAGATACGTGTTTTTATTATTCATTTTTATATTTGTAAATTACAGGTTTTTTTTATTGAAATCGTGTTAAATGTACGTCTACATTATACATATTTTCTTTCCGGAATTTGTTGAATGCTGAAGCCAGAACAATGTGCGCGTGCCTTTATAATTGGAATTTCCATGTTATAATTTCGGGCTATTTCTCTCTTAATTTCTTTAAAAAAACATTTATAAATTGCTTTGAATGTGACAATATTATAATCGATTGAAATTATTAACCATGAATTGCTTGTTTAATTGATAAAGGTACTGTTAAATAGAGACTTTTATTCAATTCGTTTTATATCATACTAGCTGTGCCTTGCGGTTTTACCCGCATTGCTCCGCTCATGTTGGTCTTAGCGTTATGATATTAGGTATATAGCCTATAGGCTTCTTCGATAAATGGGTTATCTAGCACCGAAATCATTTTGTAGTTCCTGAGATTAGCGCGTTCAAACAAACAAACTCTTCAGCTTTATAATATTAGTATAGAATACTTAAAGAAGTTACAAAGGTATTCCGCATTACGCATTCAAGGTTCAGAAGGCTAGGTGTTAGGTTACCGGGCCAACATAATACTAATAAATCTATCTTGACTTTGACAAATGAATGCGAGTTTCTAGGACTTGCGAGGGTGGTGCGGGGTATAAGCGATTACTACCTACATTTAAACGTAACGTATAATTTATATGATTTTGTTTATATGACTTCTTATAGTAGGAGAAAATTTCGTAAGCAATATTACAAGGGAAAGATAAAAAAGGACATTCGTTTGTTTTGTTGTATTTTTAGCATGGCTCATTGCAAGGAAGACTCACAAACATTACAGAAAATAGGTATTATAATATAATAGTTATACTATGAGTACTCTAACCGTAGTACATCTGTATTATGTCAAATAGTATTTATATTATGTACCTTTACAAAAAAATGTAACATACTTGGGCATTTATAAAATCGCAATCAAAGATTTTTATATTGAAAATATGTTCGCAAAACTCGTATAAATCAGTGGATTACCAGATATTAATGAAATGCCAAAAGCAGCCAAACCGCTTATAACTTAAGTGTGTCCGTGTGATAGCAATCACAATAAAAAACGCGTGTTTATCTCGCTCCTGAATTTAAAAAGGCCCGTCTAATTACCGTTAATCTTTGTAATACTCGAAAAGCCAAAAATAATTACAATGTTGCCCTTTTTAAAATATCCTGAACGGTTTTCGGAGGGCACTTATACATTTTTAATGTGAGGGATTATTTAGACGTGTTTTAATTTAATTTTACAGTTATAAATTACGGTGGTGTAGCGAGTTTTGGAGTTTCAGGATACATGTGAAAGGTGTAAAAAAAGTAGAGTTAGAAAAATCTAGTGATTAAAACATAGCTATAGTTTTTTAATGTTCTATACGCAGAAATTATAATCTTCAAAGTTATTCGTAGATACAATATACCGTTATTATAATATTTTTTATAGTATTATCTATACTAATAAATAATAATATTATAATAAAGCTGAAGAGTTTGTTTGTTTGAACGCGCTAATCTCAGGAACTACTGGTCCGATTTGAAAAATTATTTCGGTGTTAGATAGCCCATTTATCGAGGAAGAGCTAATCGTCACGCTAAGACCAACAGGACTGGAGCACTGCGGGTAAAACCGCAGGGTACAGCTAATTATAAAATAAAAGTACGATAGTATTGAAAATCTTGTCTTGTAACATCTTGTACATTTATAGTGAGACCGGTGTCGGAATTTATACACGTCTTTTTTAATTTCTTATTTCCAGGTTTTTAGTACACGCTTTATAATACTTTATAACGTACATTTGCATTATAATAAGTATTTCTTAAATTCTCAATTAATGATTCGGTTGTTAAAAGGACGAATAAGAAAATCACAAGAACGAGTTACGAAGAGAAAACGGAATATCATGCTGTTTGACTGTTTTGTGTTATCTTCTCGGTTTTTAGTTGATTATTGATTTATTTATGTAATTACTAAAAGCCAGAAGCTACAACTTATATAAGAAAAGTTTTTTAGAGAAAATATTTATGATGAGATTTCTGGTTCGCTTAATGTTAACAAAATGGTGTATATTTTCTTGAAAAATTAATATTTTATAAAACAAAATACACCAGAAAATAATTATATCATAAGCAGCTAACCCAAGAGAAAACTAAATTTTACCAGGAGCGTTTTATCAAATGACCCTTTCTGGACCTTTTCGTCCGTAATTTCGGCAAGTCTTCAAGAAATATGAACTAAATTTATTAGTACTGAAGTAGTAAAGCTCTAACAAGTTCTAGATAGGCGTAGTGGATAAGAGGTTTTATTTATTCTGTAATCAGATTTTTTGGGGTTAAGAAATATAGCTAAAATATTAGGTTGTTTATAACTACGTAATAATATGGTTGGTTGGTAGCAGTTATCAATATGGTGTGTTATAAGCTTAGAAAGTTACTAACGTACTAGATTTCCACCCGCGGCTTTACTCGCGTTTTCAATGATTAGGATATTATGAGTAGGATATTCTTTATTATTCTGTTTTAAGGCTTTATGTTACGGGTAGTAGTGAGGTACCTGCTTATTCAAACTTAACATCTTCCTAATATTATCATACCATATTTATAATATCCGATAAAAATTCTATAAGATTTTAGTGCAAATAAAAAGTTTTTAAACAGCCCCAACTCGAAGAACATCGCGTTATAAATACACCATAAACAAAATCCATAAACTACGAAACGCAGTTAAAATTCAGCCATTTATTGGTCTAATAAAATTTTGTATCGCCACTTGTAAAGCCGATATGGATCTGTTATTTCCCCATATTTTAGGAAAGATTTGATTCGTAGGATTTACGACGTGGTTCATAAACGTATTGATTTTTCATAAGCTTATTAGTATCAATAGCGGATTCTATTTAGAATTTCTGCCATTTGTCTAGAGCCCAGGTTTAGGTCAAAATTCACAACCTGTATGAAATATTTAAAAATAGTAAAACTATAACAATCAAACTATAACGTAATACTGTGCATGGTGTACCGAACACTTTGGTAGTATAATATGTGCCAACTGCCATTACTTGACGCCATCATCATACATCGATATGATTTTTTTTAATGACTATGTTCAAATAAATAACAAATCAATAGGATGATTATTGATTAGGTACCTAATTATATATTAAATTTCAATTAAACTAATTAAAAACAAAGAAATACTTTAAAATCACAGTTTAAATACGAAAAGCAGTAAAATTCGATTCAAGAATCCCCAAGTTCGGAAAACACGTAACGCGTTTAAACAATTTTATCAATTAACTGTAGTTTCAGCTCATTTGTTGCTGTTTACTCGTTAAGTGCCCCGGCTTTGTCCGGAACAGAGTAAATACGCTTTTTCCAACTTAAAACGGTAATTGGTTTAAAGTTTTAAATTAACTTGTTTGAAACGTATGTACGTGCCTCTTGTTTAGTGTTTACGTGATTACAATTAACCGATAGAGCGGGAAAGGGTTATGTTTTTGATTGCAAGTATGTGTGTCTAATAATATAGGTAATAAATATGTATGAATGTTTAATTCGATAAGTTTTTAAGGATTTGAGCTTCATCATCGTGTGAATGGGCATTAGGAATATAAAACAAGTAAATTATTAAAAAAACAAAATACCCGACTGCACACTAAAAAAAGAGTGATTGAAATGAATCTAATGATACCGCATACATATTTTTTTAAAGGGAAATTTAGAAAAAATATTATTATGTCTTTATCCCGTGGGACTTTTAGGATAAAATGTATCCTATGACACTCCCGTAATCAAGACAAATCTAACGATACCTCATACATCAAAATCCATCAAGCCGTTTAGGCTACAGGTGGTCACAAAGGAAAAGACATACATACATACTTACATACACTCGAAAAACATTACCCTCCTTCTTTGGCAGTCGGGTAAAAAATAGGAGCTATTTCCAGAAAATTAATGTGTAATTGAAAAATATTCTACACTAGCTTTCCGCCTGCGGCTTCGCCCGCGTTTTCAAAAAAAACCCGCATAGTTCCCGTTCCCGTGGGATTTCCGGGATAAAACCTAGCCTATGTCACTCAGAAATGATGTAGCTTTCCAACAGTGAAAGAATTTTTCAAATCTGCCAAGTAGTTTCGGAGCCTATTCAATTCATACAAACAAACAAACAAACAAAAAATCAAACCTTTCCTCTTTATAATATTTGTATAGACTAGAGGTCCGCCCCGGCTTCGCCCGTGGTACATATTTCGCAATAAAAGGTAGCCTATGTCCTTTCTCGGGTATCAAAATATCTCCATACCAAATTTCATGCAAATTGGTTCAGTAATTTAGGCGTGATTGAGTAACAGACAGACAGACAGAGTTACTTTCGCATTTATAATATTAGTATGGATTACAATTTTTATAAATTTCTAGCTTTCCTTCCGCGGTTTCGCTCGCGTTGTCTTAAACTTGACAAATTACATACTAAAACCTTCCTGAAGAACGAAGCTTTCCATTGGCGTGAATAAATGAAAATCGGTGCAGTAGGGTAAGGTTTAATGCGATCAGACAGACAAACATTTTGCTTTTTATATGTACTGATTGTGTATTTTTGATAAAAAATAATTTCCCAATTAGATTTGTTGGTATTACTATCATTATTATCTATTGGATTAAATGAAAAATGAACAATCTAATATTTTGTGAAGTGATATGTAATTATTTTTATCCAGAATATAAATTAATAAATGTGTTATAAATCAACAATATATTTGACGATACACAACTTGATCCCTTTAAAACTTTAAATAGCTTCCCTAGTATTTTTCAACGTTTCGTAAAATTGATGAAAGTAATATGAAACCACGAAAACATTATTTATTATTACGTTTCCAAAGCGACATTCAAGATGGTTAGTGAATCCATTTGATATTTAAATTAATATTAAAACTAAAGTCAGCTGGTACCATTTTTCAAAGCAAGTACGCTAACAATCTTTCTTTGTCTCAGTTATCTGGCATGCTACGAAGTAGTGTTGTACCTGTATCGATAAAATGCTTTTAATTAAGAATGGTTAATTTTTAAGAAATTAATTTTCCACTTGTAGAGGTTTGTCTTCTAGTGCAGATTTTTTATCATGAAAGGTAGCTTACAATGGTAGCAATGTTATTTTTAATTTGTTTTAGAAGTGTTAGAAACTTAATATCCATATGGGTATTTGTTCATAAACAAAAAAATCTAAAATTAAATTTATATTTTTTTTTTGGTTTTATGGCATTCAAATGCTTTATAAATATAAATTTATAAAGAATAGAAAAAATTCGATCACGAGGCGGGACTCGAACCCGCATCCTTCGCGCCATTCCGGGGCGGATGCCTGACCAACTCAGCCACTCGTGACCCGCCAGAGCAATCGAATTTATTCTATTCTTTCAGTTTTATGTGTCTGAAGGGACACACCGCGCGCCATCTATTGAGATGATTAACAACCATTTCAACCAATATGAAGCACTTTTCAGTGAATACAATATTGTAACGATGGAACACGACCTTTTTTGTTGAATTTATATTTTTTTTTGGTTTTATGGCATTCAAATGCTTTATAAATATAAATTTATAAAGAATAGAAAAAATTCGATCACGAGGCGGGACTCGAACCCGCATCCTTCGCGCCATTCCGGGGCGGATGCCTGACCAACTCAGCCACTCGTGACCCGCCAGAGCAATCGAATTTATTCTATTCTTTCAGTTTTATGTGTCTGAAGGGACACACCGCGCGCCATCTATTGAGATGATTAACAACCATTTCAACCAATATGAAGCACTTTTCAGTGAATACAATATTGTAACGATGGAACACGACCTTTTTTGTTGAATTTATATTTTTTTTTGGTTTTATGGCATTCAAATGCTTTATAAATATAAATTTATAAAGAATAGAAAAAATTCGATCACGAGGCGGGACTCGAACCCGCATCCTTCGCGCCATTCCGGGGCGGATGCCTGACCAACTCAGCCACTCATATTGGTTGAAATGGTTGTTAATCATCTCAATAGATGGCGCGCGGTGTGTCCCTTCAGACACATAAAACTGAAAGAATAGAATAAATTCGATTGCTCTGGCGGGTCACGAGTGGCTGAGTTGGTCAGGCATCCGCCCCGGAATGGCGCGAAGGATGCGGGTTCGAGTCCCGCCTCGTGATCGAATTTTTTCTATTCTTTATAAATTTATATTTATAAAGCATTTGAATGCCATAAAACCAAAAAAAAATATAAATTCAACAAAAAAGGTCGTGTTCCATCGTTACAATATTGTATTCACTGAAAAGTGCTTCATATTGGTTGAAATGGTTGTTAATCATCTCAATAGATGGCGCGCGGTGTGTCCCTTCAGACACATAAAACTGAAAGAATAGAATAAATTCGATTGCTCTGGCGGGTCACGAGTGGCTGAGTTGGTCAGGCATCCGCCCCGGAATGGCGCGAAGGATGCGGTTTCGAGTCCCGCCTCGTGATCGAATTTTTTCTATTCTTTATAAATTTAAATTTATAAATCTAAAATTAGTCATCAAATGTATCTTATTAAGATCTTGTAATTGGCTACATACCTATTATTTCTAAACTAATATTATAAAGAGGAAAGATATTACAAAGGATTTAGTAATATTATAAAGGATTGACTAAGATATGCATTGGAGTGACAAAATTGAAACAAAAAGGAAAATTTTACCACATCTCGAACGATATTGAAAATTCGTTTCGTTATACGTCTTTACAATGTTATAATAAGTTATAATAAATATACACTTTTAAGTATCCCTACACCACGCGGGAGCAACATACAGTCAACTACAAATATAAAAACTATATTTTATCGACAAGCTGTCCCGTCACTAATATAAAGTTAGCTTGCAATGTCACACCATCGCCAGCGGGATCGCTTAGATTAAACTCTTTTTACATTACCTATTCTTCTAAAGAAAAATAACATGAATACATACATGACTTTAATTAATTTAAAAACTACGAGACCGTATTTAAAACTGCATTTACAGTTGAAAGTGGAAAAACGTCGCATTCTAGTATTTCTATGTTATAAAACACGAGTAATGACGTAATGGATAGTTAGTTCTTAATTTTATGGTGTAATATGGGTAAAATAAGGTGTTTTAATGAATAGGCGGTGAAAAATAAATGTTATTAGTGGTTAAGTTAAAAAATAATGATTCTTCTATACAATTTTTCCTACGTACCTAATACCTAATTTTGAAGTAATGAAAAACTAAAGACAAAGCTTTTCATAACCTACTGAATTCATTTGATTTCTTGGTTTTTATTTTTATATCGAATGTATTATATTATAATGTACATTGAAATTTACTACTTTTATTACGAACTTGTTATTTTTTCAGAAAAGAAACTGTAATAAAGATACCAAACCAATACTTGTTTATATTCAAAGCTATATTTACCCATAAGATAAACCACAGTAATATTTCACTAATAACAGTTTTATCTTCCCACCTGGCATCAAACAGACACCAAAATAGACATGTAATAGTGCAATAAAACTAGTGACCTATAAAATTAATACTTATTCAGTTTAATGCAGGCCACGACCTCACTCTATACATAAAACGAATGTTGAAATAACATGGATTTCGTAAAAGGGGTTATCGAATATTTTAATGATATATTAATATAGAAAACTAATACATATATTTTTGGTTTTATGATTTAACAGAGATTACGTGATTCCATCTGCTATGATTTTATCGTATTTTTTTATTACGGGGGCAGTTTCAACTTGTCGATAATATATCTAATGCCTATAAAAAAAACATACACTACTTCATTTTAACTGATAGATAAACAGAAGTATATATACAGGTACCTAAATAAGTACCTAAACAGCAAGTTATACCTGCCCTACCTACTCTTAGAAAACTCGAAATCTACTGTTCTTCTTATTAAAAAAGTCTCATCTCAGTAGATATCTGATTCATGCAGATATCTTGCCAGGCTTCAGGCTTCCGCTTGCAAAATACCTTTTTTAGACTCTATATTATAAAGGAAAAATAGGTAACATCGATGCCAGCTGATTCTAAATAGCCTACTTTTAGAAATTGCGTCCAATACGTTACATATAAACCTAGATATATAAGAAAGAAACTTCCAAAACAAAAATAACCACACAGCGAGTCGATAATTGTTCAATATACCAAGAAATTGGGGTCAGACTCATTATTGTTTTACGCTTGTAATTATACGATATTACGACCACCGAATAATATAATAAACGATTATTTTCTCTCCATTTCATTAATTCAGAGTTTTGTTTAACTTCACTGGAATGTTTGTTACAAATAAAATTACACCTATAATTTTTGATTATAGCTTTTTAATTTTTAATTAAATGATTATTATCTGTGTAAAGATCAAGAGCATCATCAGGATTAACTTGCGTACATTATTATATTTTACTAGCTTTCCACCCGCAGCTTCGCCCGCGCAGTCAAAGAAAAACCCGCATAGTTCCTGTTCCCGTGGGATTTCCGGGATAAATCATAAAACCTATCCTATTTCCCGGGGATAAAAGTTGCCTATGTCCTTTCTCGGGTATCAAAATATCTCTATACCAAATTTCATGCAAATAGGTTCAGTAGTTAAGGCGTGATTGAGTAAGAGACAGACAGACAGAGTTACTTTCGCATTTATAATATTAGTATGGATTAATCATCATAACTTAACTCATGTTTTAAACGGCAAAAAATCCCTCTATTATAATACAGCACTATCTACAAAAATGTGTTTTTGAATGTCTTAATTTTGCTCCTCGAGAACCTAAGACAATATTATTTACATTATAGCGTACTAACTAGGTCCGCGACTTCGTTCGCGTGGGAGTCAATAAATGATACTGAATAAATTGTCGTAAGGTCCACTGATAGATAATATACATATAGAGTGATACAGATAGATATAGATATAGTCTTTTATAAGTTATTGACTCTCACGAGAAATGGACTATCCAACAGAACAATTTTTCTCTTTACAAGTACATACTAGTTCTAAGGATATGCTTTCTCATTCAATAAAAACGGTTTTCATTTGCCTCTTTACCATTTTTATTATAAGGTGAAACACCCAACATTATAAGGTGGTCATTACAAAAAATGATCGGCATCAAAAATCCAATATATTTAGCGAGGTAGATACATAAAGTTTTACATAATGTTCGTGTTCATTTTTTGCCCTGACCTCTTTTATGACAATGGCCCTTGAGGCAAGAGGGATGACAGCCCTGTTACTGCTAGGTAAGAGATTATCTTATGAATGTTACTAACAATAAAAGAGATAAAACTGCCCTTGTCTTCAAGATGTAATATAGGCTTAATGATAATTAAGTTTTCATGTACTTTTTGGAAACATGAAGATTCTTATGATTGTTATAAGTTGCTAATTTTCGTTGAAATTACTTTGACTTTAAAATTGGAAAATATAAATCTTCATTAGCTTCACAATAATTAATTGTTTTGTATTTTTAATGTATATATATTAAAAATAAACCATTTCGCATCAATTTATTACGTTATTTCATCATGATTAGTTTCATGTCTAGGTACCTCATTTTTTTTGTCGATTTTGCACGCGGTGACCAAATTATTTTCTAGGTATCTACATATTAATCACCAATAATTAATCACAATCTAACTTGAATATTACGCTATGCCAAATATTACTGTTTTACTTCTCCTCATTTTTATTTAAATAGCAAACTTAAATCGCTAATAGCAATTAGACCAGTTTTCTGTACATCTGTTTTTCGTTATTTTTATGCGCATTCATTTGTAACGTTCAAAATAATTTTTAACCGACCTCCCTTGTTATTATTATTACCCATCAGTAAGAGCAATTGACTGATTTGCAACCCCGGCTTCCACTGCTTTGATCTTTCGGTTCAATTGTAATAAGTGACAGGAAATAATAAAAAATGTTCATATAATATCATATTAGGAAACAATCATGTTTTCCACAATAAGTGGGAGAAATAAGATTTTAATCCTTAGGGAATTAAAACTTCTTGTGATGTTTTTGAAAACAAAAGCTGAATTTCTAATCTCTAGAGGTTAACTTGTTATTCAATCCAAATAAGTTTTTGAAGGTGCCGGTACAAAAATTTTCCGATGAAAATTGGCGACATTTTCTCTTACGATTTAACCACAATATCACCTAAACTTACTATAAAAGCTTACTATAAAACGTAAATCATGTATAACCAATTATATTATATTATTTATTAGTGAAGAGCTTAGTAATAACTAATATTACAGAAATATTTTAAATATTGCTTGTTTTGATATTTCTTCGGGATTGTGAAACTCTGTCATAACTTGGTTTTTAGAATCTAAACATTGCCTAAAATTGAAATGCGTCAACAAACTTTTAGCTATCTTAAACTATTTGTGAATATAATGACTCATAATATTATATACATACTATACATACAAATAAACAAAAACCTTTAAACTTTAACTTGCTTTTATTCAAGCGATTCCTTCACATTGGATTTCGTCAAAATAACATTTAAAAGCATTAGCGCCCACACCGTTTTAAAATTAAAATATTTATAAAACTTTTTGAAAAGTCAGCGCACAAAATTGGATTGTTTTTCTGTTTCATATGAGAAGCTTTCGGAAAACCGCTGATTCACTGTACATTCATAAATAAAGCATTTGTCTAGATTTATTGGTATTACAGTACGTATTATATTGTATGTGGATTATTTTTAACCCTCGTAAACGAGGGGTGCTATAAGTTAAACATGTGTATCTGTCTGACTGGAATTATAGTTCCCAAATGAACCTAGCGTCATGTCTTTCTAGATTATCTGAGAGTTATCTGTGACTTATTTGAATAGTAGTAGTCTGGTATTCCAACTATGATTGGAATTGAAGATAGAATGTTAGTAAATAATTTTGGTGATATACTTAGGTGGGTATTAAATATTTTGCTTTTATTCATATAACTTTTTTTGGAATTTGTAGTATTTCCACTTTTTGAGTGTTCTTATCATGTTCTTATAGATTTAATTTATTAATGACCATACATTATAAAAGAATTGAACAAGGGAACTTTTAACCAAATACGACGTGAAAGAATTTTTAAATTTTAAACATCACGAATTTTCTTTTTTCATGAAATGCAATTTGCATATCTGGCAACCCCAAGGTCCGATAATTGAATAAAAAATAAACACAAGCAGACAGCTCCTAACACAATGAGTCAACCGTTGAAAATATAATTCACTTCAAAGTTGCCAGCCTAATTCGTTTTTTTTTTTTTTTTTTTTTTTTATGTCAGAGCAAGCAAAGGGGCAGGTGGGCCACCTGATGGTAAGTGGTCACCACCGCCCATAAACACTTGCAACACTAGAAGTGTTGCAGGTGCTTTGCCGGCCTTTTATGGACAAATAAGCTCTTTTCTTGAAGGCCCCAATGTCGTAGTTGTTCGGAAACACCGCAGGTGGCAAATTGTTCCACAGTTTCACCGTACGCGGAAGGAAGTTGCGGGTGAAGCGGACAGTGGTGGAGCGCCAACCATCCAGATGGTGCGGATGGAACAGATTTTTACGGCGTGTGGTCCGGTGGTGGAACTGTGCGGCTGGTAGTAGATGGAACAATTCCTCAGAGCACTCCCCATAGTAGATTCTGTACAGTATACAGAGAGACGCAACGTCTCTTCGCACTGACAGAGGATCGAGCCTATCGGAAAGCCTACGGTCATCGACAATTCGAGCTGCTCGACGTTGGATGCGGTCAAGAGGAAGGAGTTGGTACTGTGGAGCTCCGGCCCAGAGATGAGAACAGTACTCCATATGCGGTCGCACCTGAGCCTTGTACAGCTGAAGTCGGTGGGCCGGCTTGAAGTACTGTCTCGATCTACTGAGCACACCAAGCTTTTTCGAGGCTAATTTAGCCTTCGCTTCCAAATGACTGCGGAATTGAACGTCACTCGAGATTTCAACTCCGAGGATTCCGATTTTCGGCGATATACTAAGGGGAGTACTCTTAAACCGAGGTTCTACGACAAATGGGGTCTTTTTAGCGGTGAACGCGCAAACCTGTGTCTTTTGGGGATTGAACTCGACAAGATTAAGTTCGCCCCAATCCGAGACTTCTTGAAGAGAAGACTCGACTTCAGACACAAGTTTGTTTCGGCTCTCATTAAGGCTTTCCTTTGAAGTGTTTGCACGGCCGGGATAAAGAGCATCCCCCGTACTGTCGTCTGCATAGCAATGAATGTTACTGATTTGTAACAAATCATTGATATGCAGAAGAAACAGTGTAGGAGATAGCACGCAGCCTTGTGGGACACCAGCATTCACATGAAGAGGCTTAGAGCAAGAACCGTCGATAACGACCTTAATGCTCCTCTCTTCCAGGAAGCTGGCAACCCAATCGCATAACTTCGCAGGAAGTCCGAAAGATGGTAATTTCGCTAGAAGTGCCCTGTGCCAGACCCGATCGAAGGCTTTCGCTACATCCAAACTTACAGCCAATGCCTCCCCTTTACTCTCAACCGCCTCCGCCCATCTGTGAGTGAGGTACACCAAAAGATCACCAGTCGAGCGACCACTACGGAAACCGTATTGCCGGTCGCTTAACAGCTGGTTCTCCTCCAGGTACCTCATGAGCTGGCAGTTAATAATGGATTCCATTATTTTGGAGAGTAAAGAAGTGATGGCGATCGGTCTGTAGTTAGACGGATTTGAGCGATCGCCTTTTTTAGGGATTGGGTGGACAAGAGCAGTCTTCCACGAATTCGGAACAATGCCTTTGGCGTAAGAGAGCCGAAAAAGACGCGTTACAACCGGTGCCAACTCAGGAGCACATGTCCTAAGCACAATAGGGGAGACTCCATCCGGCCCTGTCGACTTATGGATGTCAAGGGAAAAGAGAGCATTTCGAACGGCACGTTGTGTAAAACGTATATCCGCCATTGAATGGTTGCACCGCGGGATGGTCGGCGGTGTCTTTCCCCTGTCATCAAGAGTCGAGTTCCTAGCAAAGAGAGCGCCCAAGAGTTCAGCTTTCTCTTTAGCGGAATGGGCCAGAGAGTCTTCGTCCTTGTGCAAAGGTGGAAAGGATGAACGACAGAAGTTACCTTGGATGGCCTTGGCGAGGGACCAAAACGCCCGTGTTCCCGAAGGAAGTCGCGTTAGTCTATCGCCAAGTGCACCAATGTAACTAGATTTAGCCCTAGCGATTTCTCTCTTGTAGGATCTGGAGGCAGAGTTGTACTTCTTCCTGATGAGACCAACGCTTGGATCGCGACATGCCGTTGCTGCAACCCAGGCTTGAAAAAGTTCCTGTTTCTGACGAGATGCCATGTTACAGGAACGTCCAAACCAAGGCTTAGATCTACCACCAACGGGCACAACAGAGTATGGCACAAATAGTTCCATACCCTGCAGTACCACGTCAGTGATAGACTCAGCACAAGCGTTGGGATCCTCCGAGGAGAAGCAAACAGGCCCCCATGGGTAGGAAGCGAAAAAACCACGCATTCCGTCCCAGTCTGCCGACTTATAGTGCCACACACGGCGTCGAGCTGCAGGTGTCTGCTGTTTCGAGCCCATGAGTGGCACCATACTCCGTATCAGGCAATGGTCTGATGACCCCAGTGGGGCCACGATGGAGACCTGATAGTTCTCGGGATGTGTGGTCAGCAGAAGATCCAAAAGAGAGGGAGTATGGCCCTCCACATCCGGTATTCGCGTAGGCGATGAGACCAGCTGTGTTAGGCCATAGGCTAGAGCAAAATCGTGTACAGTTCGTCCCGCGTGGTCAGTTGTACGCGACCCGAGCCATTCAACGTGGTGGGCATTGAAATCGCCTAAAACCACGAGCTCTGCAGAAGGGAACTGTACAAGCAAAGTGTCGATCATCTCTTGGATGTGCTCAAATAATCGGTCGGTACCAGTATTCCCGCTGTGGGATCTGTACAGGCAAGCATAGATGCGAGGGTGGTCACCGCAGTCAATATGCAGCCAGATAATAGACAGATCCTCACCTTCAAGGGTGCCAAGACGTCGACAACAGATATCCTCCCTAACGTATGCGCATACCCCGGCACGCGGTGCAAAAGTATGCTCCAGCTTAAAACCAGGGTATGTGAGATAAGATACGTCGGCCGGAGTTGATATCTGAGTCTCAGTCAGGAAGAGCAAGGCCGGCTTAGCCGTCTCAAGATGGTAGTGGACGGCGTTTAAGTTAGTGTGCAGCCCCCGTATGTTACAAAAGTCCACCGTGAGAGTGGAGGGGGGTGATTTTTTTTGCTTGCTCTGCGAACCCCTTGGCACATGACCGAGCGGAATTATGCCCGCCCCAGAATACGACGGGCTGCCGCAGCGCAGGCGCTGCGGGAGGGATTCTCCTGCACCGCAGGTGCCGGTACCCTCCTGGGGTATTCTGCCTAATAATGCCGCGTTCATATTTGGGGGTTGTTGTTTTTGGGCCTCCGGACCCCTCACTCACCGTACGAAACGCGGTGGCATACTGTTAATATGCCACCACTTCACGCCGGTTTCCTGTGAGGGTGTGGTAACTTCCCCGGTGCGAGCTTGACCCATTTCGTGCCGAAGCAGTGCTCGACTCCCACTAAAAAACACAAACAAATTACCCATCTATTTAATTTACATTCGGGAAATTAAATAGATGGGTAATTTGGCAACCCCATAAAGGGCTGACTTAGGGCACAAACTAGGGGCAAATTTATGGGAACATCACTTAATTGATATGTATGTGGAAATATATTTGTTTGCTATGAGTGCCTGTTAGTTTGAACATAAAGTATTGAGGAGATAGAGGTTGAATTTTCATAAAATATTTACGGTTCAATTTTTGTCCGTTTTATAGAATCTGGATATAATATAATGTAGACCAAATTTGTTATACTTAATGAATTTAATGCTATGAAAGAACTACATAGAAGAATTTGTTGATTTTTCCAAAAAAATGAATGAACGTGAACGAAGTGTTCTACAGATAGATCATATTTTTTAAGCTACCTCTACGATCTCAAATTGTTTTAGGTAATCTATTTATTTCAAAAATATCAATCAATTATAAATGTGTAAGTAAATATTGTAACGGACCTATTATAATATTGCATAAAAAATTATGACACAACCGTTCCAAACATTGAAGTCTGAAAAATATAACAATAAATAATGACAATGTTGACTTAAAATTAAATCAAATAACATGCGCACTCATCAGCTAAGAGCAATACAAGACGATTCATAAATATCACAGCGGGATACGATCACCCTAATGTGATTCAATTTATACGCATTTTAAATACATTACTCGCAAATAAAGTTTTTTGCACATTCCGAATTCATTTAAAGCGTTAATGGAGACGAATCGTGCTTGGCAAGATGCCAATTCGCCTATAAGTTTTGGATTTACTAGTGAATGTCGATAGAAACTCGAATTTATAGTTCTCGAAAGTTATGAATGTGTAATCGATTTTTCGATTCAAAAATGTTATAGTAGTTACATGTTTAAGCTTTTGTTTTGCGTTTAAAATCTTATCAATATTAAAAAAATAAGGTCTTTAAATATAATTATAATGAAATAATTAATAAACATTATAGTGCATATAGGTAAACCAGAATCTGATGGCAAATTGGGAAATCAAAATTTTGAGTGTGCAACCCTAGGGAAAATGGACTGAACGATCTTGATACTGCTTATTTTTTATTTTGTCCTCAACATCATTAGTCACATTACATAAGTGAACAATACTGTACTTAATAATGAGATATCCGCTTAATATTATGTGGGTACATACTTACATGTATAATATACATATTTCTAATTTTATCTATGTAATACATATTATTATTTACACATACCTATATTTGTATATTCATTATCATTATGCCATGTAAAAATATGGATGTAATGATAATGCAGATCAAAACTAGATAACTAATAATTTTTTATAAAATAAAATAAAAAATAAAATAAAACTATGTTTATTTTCGTAAGTATTAAAGATACACACATTATAAAATTGACTTGGACAGCTTGGACTTCACGAATAGCCGTATTGGAAACTCCTATAATAAGTTTTCATAAAATTATATTGTAATCAACAAACAATATTATAGTTACCGACTTATAATATTTTTTTTATTTTAAGTATCAAAACGGGTAAGTCCAATTTACCAATTGAATCTTCAAAATTGAAAATTGTGATGTGTTTGACCCTTCTTCATCGAATGTTTTTCTATACACATTATAAACAACACCTCTTGCTTGTGATTGCAGCGGCTTTTTCGACATTTTCGAAGATTTTTTAGACAAAATCCTAAAAATTATTCATCAATTGCAAAGAAGACAAATAATTTGACAACCAATTTGATAGTTGTCAAATAAAATTGCCATATGAAAATCTTTTATTTCGTAAATATAAATATGCCATCAGATTCTGGTAGACCTATACCCGTTTACACACCTTTGACGTAAAATTCTACTCTAGATCAAGTTATTGTTTGACAATAAACTGGGAACTTATTAAAAATGTTGATATTAAATACTACGAGACGTTGTCCTAATTATCATTTAATCAATCAGTTGATCATATATTTGACCATTAGGTACTCATACAACCTTTAAAATTCCGAATCGAGAACATGTCGTAGGGCCTTTTGTTTTTAATGCTCTGGATGGGAGGGCGCAGAAAGCTTGTTAAATTATTTTATGTGGCTCCTCGCATCCACTGGATTGAGTTTTGTAAGCGGACGGTTAACGCATTGTGTCTAGACTTTTGAATTATTGACCTTTTGCAGTTTTAATACTAATGTAATTAATGATAATGCACAGGAGAAATGAAAAGTGATAGATACTGCTTTAACTGGACTCGTAAAGTTTTCAAAATATGTTTTGGAGAAAGTTTTTTGGTGTGAAAAGTATTTTATATTCTGTCTTAATGCTTAAGGTATAACAGGGCAGTAACCATTAAAAATAATTGTTTAAAGGGGTGGGTTTGTAATATTGTTGTTAGTAATGTTATGTTTTCGTTTCAGAACCTCTAATATAATATAACACGTTTAAAGAAGAAAAACTGTACCATCACAGAAGAGTGGAAGAAGATTAGAAGAGAAGTGTAAATACAGAAGATCATTATCGACACAATATACCTACAGTACATATCGAGGAAGGAAAAAGAAAAATCAGTTACAGCTTCAATTACTTTAAAATTGCCTGTCAAATGAAGTTCACACCTCACAAATCAAACACGTAATGAATCTGCAATGAAATTTGTATCGCATCAAACATTAATAAAAACACGTAGCAACGATTAATAATAAACATTTGCTGTGTCAAATTTACCATCGACACGGTGGTATTAAATGACATTTCGCTTGGTTATTTAAATAATTCAACAACGGGTTCGCAGTTCACCCGTGAGCGAAACAACCGATTCATCAGAATTAGCTCTGATTGGCGGAGAGTGATGACGTCATCAATATGCAACTACCCGCCGCTAGTTTGATAGGCTGAGGTTACTAGATCTATGAATAGCTTACAACGTTGTAATTGCTAAATATTTTGCTTTAATTTTCATGGAATGTGCTGATGTTTGTGTTGGGTAATTTTATTTTTTTGTTTGTACGAGTTAAGAATAGTTCATGATAGAGTTTAGAAGTAGTAAGGAACATTTAAGAGTTAAGATAAACATTGAGAAGAAGCTTCAACTCCATAGCGACATAAAGGTTCCTGTTAGAAAGATATTGGTATGTGGTTAGTTTATAAAAATACAGTAGAGCGTATATGGGTTCGAAGCTCTATAATACGCCCAAGAAAATTTCTGGACGGTTAGAGAGAATCTATGGTAAATTTATTTTGCTTACAACAGACCTTTGATTTGAATATAATAATTTTTCATAAAATAAAAAAAACTGAAATAATTTAGAAGTAAGATCGATATTTCGAAAGTTGGAACAAAATAGTACTAATTATTACATACATAATGTAATAGACAGGTACGTAAAGCAATAATGCGTACCAAGCCTTTTGAAATTTAATTAATATTTAATAAAATACATTTCTTTCAGTACCCTTCCCTTCAGTAATCAAACATCCTATCATACTAACTCCTACATCTATAATAATAATAGGTCCACCAACCCATGTCTGTATTTAATGAAAATTAGTCTCATGCGTTCAATACACCAATAAAACGTTACTCTGCCCTCTAAAGGACCAAATAACATAATGGAGTCATCTATTAGCTACATTCAACCGCAAATAATTTAATAACGTTAGTACAAGGTCTGAGCAGACAATATCAATAACCTAACCAATACGATATTTTATAGCTACTCAAGTCAGTTAGGATATTTTTAGTTTTATTATAACTGCAATTACAATAAGAGCAACTAACGATTTTTAGAGGGCATCTTTTATAGCATATGTCTTTACTAATATTATAAAGCTGAAGAGTTTGATTGTTTGTTTGGTTGAACGTGCTTATGTCAGGAACTACGTGTCCGATTTGAAAAATTATTTCAGTGTGAGATAGTCCATTTATCAAGAAAAGCTGTAGATATTTTTAGCATTATGTCATCATGCTAAGTACGATAGAACCGAAGCTATGCAGGTAAAATCGCAGGGCACAGCTAGAAGGAAGTATACTTGATCTACAACTATCTATACTTACTTATAAAGCTGAAGAGTTTGTTTGTTTGTTTGTTTGAACGCGCTAATCTCTGGAACTACTGGTCCGATTTGAAAAATTCTTTCGGTGTTAGATAGTTCATTTATCGAGGAAGGCTATAGGCTATATATCATCACGCTAAGACCAATAGGAGCTGAGCCACGTGGGTGAAACCGCGGGGCTCAGCTAGTAATTAGATATACCTACAAGTTTTCCTAATATCAACAATCTTTATTTAAACTAGTTAATATAATTATGACTTGTTGTTGATTTAAATCTTCCATGGCTATTAAAACTTTCTAAATTTCTCAACCATCACTTAGTCCATTGTTCATTACAAACAATAAACAATCAAACTAACCAGACAACGCTACATCACCCCCTAGTTCTGGAATGTTCTGGAATGTAACAAATTTGAATTTCGAACTAACTGAAATCAGTTGAGCTGCGCGGCCGCGATTGGCGGGCTGACTTATGACGTCATCAATACCTGTCGATAGACCAACCACAACTCGCTCGTGCCGGTAAGTTCGTGACGTTTTGAACAGCGTGATAAACAATGCACCGTTGTTGTTTTTGGAATTTAAATTGCTAAAAAATATCCCTCGATACGAAATTTTAATGCATGTGCATTCAGCAATATGCATGCATATTGTTAATGCGTAATGCATATAAACATATATAAAGAAGGTGTTATTTTTGTTACGTGTTTCATTGAAAGTGCACTAGGTAGGTAGGCACATAGTCTATACGATAAAATTTGATTTTCATAGTTTTTTCCTACAATTAAACAGCAAACATTAGACATAAACATACTTCGATTACAATACTTTTTTACTTCACTTAGATATTTAATCATATAACTTTAAAAAATAAACACGTACTTCCTCATATGTAAAGTATTTGAAACAGTACATTATATCCATCGGTCCATGCTAACAAACTTTTGCGTTTAATATTGTAACATTGTAGCATAACAACAGTTCCAACGATAACCAGAACATTGAAAAAGGAAATGAAAAACATATCCAACTCAGAACATTAACCTAATTCACATAAAAGGTGTCTATGTAATACCCTATTATATGGATCAAAACAAATGATTCCATTTGTCGGTTAATATATTCCACTCATTTTCAGCAAGGGTATAAGCTAACGGTTCGGAAAAATCCAACCAACCTTAAACAGGGATAGATGTATACTTCACTGTGCGTTGGAAAGGGATGGGTAATAACTAGCTAATGTTGTTTTAGAGTTGTGTTACATTGTCTATAAATATCTGGATGTAAGTACGTGGATTTAATCATAGTTTGTAGCCCAATTGGAGACAATATTCTATGTTTTTATTTGGATAATGTGAGTCCTGAATGCATTGTGTATTACAAAAGCAGATATCCTTTTTCTGGCCTATCCCAAACCCTTCTTTTATTCCTATTATCCTTTCCCATTCAAAAAGCGTCACACGTCTTCAGGAATCTCAGAAATTTTCAGGGCAAGCGTGATTGCTTGCTCTCAGGCGAACCACCAGCTCATGTACGCGTTCTTACAAAAAATTGGCACTAATATAGAGCCTACGATTGTTGCAGTAGCCTATTTTGTTTGATGGTAAGTAAGTCATATCTGAAATACCAGTGATAATCCATCAGTAAAATTCTGTATTTTTGAGTTATGAGTGACAGGTTAATTTTTATCAATTTTCAAACCGACTTTACGAGCAAAATAAAATGTAAGTATTTTCCCTTCTAAATCTTCTAACAATAACCCCGAATTCGAAGCAACATTGTCATCCAGGTCACACATAATGCTGCGACGGGAAAAATCTAGTAATAAAGCCCTCCCAGCTATCGGTGGTACTTGAATTAATGACCCGGATGACGAAGGGCTTTTCAAATAATTGACGGCTTTGCTTTGCCTACCAAATTAACGAAATTAGCATCGCCTTAATGACGTAGGATTAGTGATTGCGTTGCAAATGGTAGTCGGTTCAAGTTGTAACTGAAAAAGTAAAATAAAAATTGATGAGGAATCGATAATTGTAACAAGAAACAGATACCTATTAATGAAAAATTTAATAGTAACATATATAGTTATTATACCTTTATACTTGTTAATAATACTTAGCTATATAAAAACAAATGTTTCTTATCTATTTATTGGGTAAATTATTTTAAGTAGATATGTGAATAATTCACAGATTCATAGATAAGCATACTGTAAAAGCTTTCCATTATTTAAAATAAAAAGGATTATTATAAGTCCTTGAAAATATCTCGCTGAAAAAACTTTCCTAGATCGAATGTTAAAATAGACAACAACTAACGTTTAAAAAATAAAGAAATAATACAATGAGGCACAATAAACCTATACCCATATAATTTGTTTCATACGAACTTATTATCTATGCTTATCTGGCTTGAACAATTCCGAGATTTTCGCATCGAATAATAATAGATACACATCTAAGTACTGCAACTTTTTAGTAACAGATATAAATAATAAATAAATAATAAATAAATAAATATTATAGGACATTATTACACAAATCGACCTAGTCCCACAGTAAGCTCAATTAAGGCTTGTGTTGTGGGTACTAGGCGACGATAAATATAATATTTAATAAATACATATATAGATAATATGTTAATATGTTTTCCGGTTAAAATATAAATCTATTTTCATTGCTTTTTGCAATTTCGAGAACCACTAATAAATTAGAATTCCACGATGAATATTTGTAGTACAAAGAAAATTCAGGTTTAGATATTTGAACTTACAATAAAAAGACTGCTATATCATTTAAAAGAAACACAGTTTATATGCTGTTTAAGCCAGATGAATTCTATGTAATTACTGTCACTTGATCTTTCATAATGAAACAGAAAAACAAAAAACCGCTGGTATATATTTCAACAAAAAATACACTTCTTGATAAATATTGTAATTTTTATTCAGCGTGAAAATGGCTATTTACCGGGTAAATTCTTATATTTTTAACTACACGTTTATGAATGACACCTCATTAGTTTGTAATGAATTCAACCTATATTTTTTGGCAACTCAGAATTCAGATTTTAATAAGAATTTTGTACTGAAAACGCGAAATGAACTTTTTATTTTCCGTTATACCTATTCGTCTATATAAAATTTATATGGGTTTTCTTTTTGCCCATTCATGAACCGTGAATTGAGATTTATTATGCGTAAAGTTAATTAAATAATTCTTAGGTTTAATTTGGGGCTAAATCTATGCATTTCTTATTTTAATTTCTTTTAAAGTCTAATAATATAAATAAAAGACTTTATTATAACATTTAAATATATTTTTGTTACTTGACTCGGTTTATTCAAAAGAAAAGTGTGTATTTTGTAAGATTTTCTATGACATTTCATTACTTAAATCGACCTCGGAAATATTTATTACTGTTTACAAAGATAATATTTTACTAAGAATAAACTTCAGAGTTTAATTAAAATGTGTGTCTTTCATTTTATAGAAAAATTTTATTCACTCTTAATAATTACATGAATCTTATTTAAATTTTGGTAATTGTTTGCGATTAATACTGTGTTTTCCGAATTCGTTAATACTTGGAAACTTTGCAGGTTCGGGTTATCTCCGTAGTGGATAACATAATATGGAGTAGGCTGCAGGTGAAGTTACGTACTTCTTCAATTCATAAATATATCAGTTATCAGTAATATTATAATTTCTATAGATTACTATAATTTTTAATTTAGTGTGTGTATGAAATGAAATGTATCCATAATACACTAATCATTATACACATTAGTGTATAATGATACATTTCATTACACACACTAGATTAAAAAAATAAGAAATACAACAACTTATAATAACAGTGACAAAAACTTATAAATAAACTTTATAAAAACAAAGACAAAATATCTAAAAATCTATCTAAGTACTAAAATACAGATGTTAACAGCACCTTAACGAAATAAAGCAATATCGTTAAGTTATAGGCGAATATTTTTTATCTGTAGCACTCCACAGCTGCGCCATTGTAAAAGGCTCACAACATCAATAAGCCATTCAGTGACGCCCTAATGGACCTTTTACACTTGCAGTTTTTCTCGAAAATGTTCATTTAAATTTTATTATTTCCTCGTGCGTATTGTTGTAATATGATAGTTATGCTATAATAATACAGAATGCTTTATCAACATTTTTCATCGCGATACTTACACTAAATCACAGGTATTAAAAGGTAATCTTCCTTGACATTCTTGCTTAATAATAATAAGAAATATTGTTACCTGCTGGATACATTCCATAATAAAATATTCTTGGCTTAAAAATTAATATCTTATATTACTTGTAGCATTAAATATGAATAGTAGCAGTCGTTTTAAATAAATAAATAATGTGTCCCTATGATTGTTGCTGAAAACTGTTTTTTGTGACCCTTACATACTATATTAAAAAGTTAATTTCAAAGTCAAAAGTTATTTCTCAATGTACCTACATAATAACACAGATAATACATAATATATTTGTTCTATCGTTGCAAAAATTTTCAAACTTTTCAATCAATGTGCATGCTCCCTAACAATCACCACATGTTTATTTATAGGGTATTAGAAAAGACGAATTCGTATCTTGCGAGTTCTTTTTGGACCGTTAAAGTGTTTCAGAACATTTGGGAGACAATGGGATTGTTCTCAAATGAACCGTATTCCTTCAGTGTGGGATAGGGTTGGTAAAGGAATCGAGCATTATAATATACTAGGTTATTGGCTTGTCAATTCTATTAATAATCTATAGACATATTATAATATGTTAATTTATTTAATATTTTTTATTATATTTCCTATGTTATGTAGTATCACGTAGTTAGTTTGCATATTCCATTTTTCAAAATTTCTTGCTTAAACGCAGGACAGTTTCGTTAAGTTCGCGTTTGTATGTTTGTTACTCATTCACGTAAAACCACCGAATGGATTTTCAGGATAGTTTGCGAGTAATGTGGTAATGTGGTTTCGTAATGAGAGTACGAAAGTAAATCTGTCAGTCTTTCTATTCTTCACATCAATACTGAAACGGTAGGGATGAAATTTTGACACCGACAGTTTGAGACATGAAAAATGACAAAGGAATATTAGGAGGACAGTTATTATTTCGAAAATCTTCCGGGAACAGGAGCTAGCCGACACTGTCTTTTCCTTTGACTACACAACGAGGCCTCGGGCAAAAAGCTAGTAAGCTATAAATGTATTCGTCAGTATGAAACCGCGCGGCAAGCGTAGAAACTAGTTCTATCTAAATATGTGCAGCTATTTTTGCTAAATCGGGGAACAATTATGTTGCTACAATGTTCTAGCGTTTTCTTAATGCTACTATTTTTTCTATTAACTTTATTTTCCAGGAATCTCATATATACTTGTTAAGTAAGTAATAAATAAGTAACCCATATTTAAGTAAGGCGTGATCTATCTTACCAGTCCGGAACATAATTGTTTGTGTCGGATAATGTTTCAAAACGGTTTATTGGTATTTAAGTGTATCCATTACAAACAAACAAAAAATGAAACCTTATATCTTTATTAATAACCTACCTCTTTTTATATTAATTAATAATTACCTATTATAAACCGTTATCCATATTATTACAGCATATGAACTCATACGAGAACTATCACAGTTGAAACGAATAAAATGCCACATGCACAAAAGCAAATCAGGTAATATAGTAATTATCTAGTTATTATGGTAAATTGCGAAGCGGCTAGTTTGATTTATTTATAGTCTGGCTATAAGCCGGCTAGCAGTAATTAACCGTTAGTCAGATAGCTTATACAGGATGCTTGGTATTTTGGAATGTCCTGGCATTGGTGACTTTTATTAAATGTCTTTAAGTAGTTATTTAGAGGAAAGGCTAAGAAGGAGGTTGTTTTAGGTTGTCCATTTAATTTTAAAATATTTGGCGGGAGTTGTCACTTGAAAAAGAAGAACAAAATATTTGGTGTCTGCATTATTTTGAGCATTTTAAGAAGTAAAAATTATTGAACGGATTTATACTAAATCCTAAAATATCCTATTAATAATTATTGTAACAGTCAAGTTATCTTGTAAAGCTAGAAAGTTTCAGTTATTACATGAATTATTTTTAATTTTACAATTCACCTGCCTTATGTAGAATTTTTCACAAACATATTGTTAACTTGTTTTATTTATATAACAGCAATTTTAAAACTAATTTCTCATCTTTATCTAACAGAAATTATTCATGCAAGACGCGCATTATTGTATCACACCACTATCAGTGCTTACGTGACAAGCCTACAACATTTAAATTGTAACTACATTTCACTTCAAGTTACGTAATTAAACAAATATTCTTTAAACTTTCGCGACGAATTGACGTCATATTAAATGTCAATATACGTTTTTTTTTAATATTGTGTGGTTTAAATCATAATATTATGATGGTTGGATCATGATACATAGTTGAAAAAAATAAATGTAAATAAATAATTTGAAATATTAAAAAAATATACATACAAAACTAGCTTTCCACCCGCGGCTTCGCCAACGTTTTCAAAGAAAAACCCGCATAGTTACCGTTCCCGTGGGATTTCCGGGATAAAACCTATCCTACGTGTTAATCCAAGTTACCCTCTATATGTGTGCTAAATTACATTGTAATCGGTTCAGTAGTATTTGCGTGAAATACTAACAAACACACATACCCATACATCCAACCTCACAAATTCTATGAAACAAAATAAAACACGTCAAAAAACCTTCGTTTTATTTAAAAACACCCTGTATTCCAACCAATAGAAATTGATTGGTTTATCATATCGCTACTCGTGTTACATTTTTGCAATTGTCTGGGCTATTTAAAACTTGCAATCAGATTGAAATTTCTACAGCTATTTAATAAAATAGCTAGTGAATTATATGCCCAATACTAACTACTTAGATAAGATATCAGAATTTATTTATTTATTTTATTAAGAATTAACAACATAAATACTATACTTACATATCAATTGATTTTTTAACATACATTATAATGGCAGACATAAGACATAAGACATCTTAAACTAAAACCTTATCTTACTCTTACCATATTAATAATAATAATAAAGTAACCGGTCAGATTATGGCTCAACAACAAAATTATAATGACTATATTATTGTGTAATCCTAAATCTTAATTAATATCTTATTAGATATTAAATAGGAACTGATAATTAACGAGTGAAACTGCTAAAAGAAGAAAGGATCTCACCCGTGTAAATTCAGCGTCATCTATCATCAAATACTTAGATATTTATATAATTATTAACAATAACTTTAAAGTTACAAATAAATGAAATTAAAATCTCATCTGTGTTTTGTTTTCAAAATTGTACTTACTTTAAAAATTAGAATAAGCCGTTATTCTGTGCACAGATAAAAACAAACATGTACAGTGTATACACAACAAATATGTAAATACTTAATATTAATGCGCTAAAAATTATGGCTCACGTCCTATTCTCATCCCATAATGAAATTACGACGCATGTTTTATTCATTGAGCAGACGCTGGGCGACTTATCTAGAACTTTCCATACAAAACACGGAGCGTCCGAACTTATTGAATAACTGATGACCCCAGTTCCTGCAAGTTCAAAATAACTAAAAAACTCTTGGATGGATTAACTATGGTTAATTTGGAGTAATCATGCAGCAGTAGAATGTGTTTACTGTGTTTTTTTTACATTAAGATTTTGGAGTGAAACTTCTAAGCGTATTGAGAGTAAAATTTCAAGGTCGCGTCATGGCAATACCACGTCAACAAGTAAGTCGACGATTTTGGATAGCCATATCTTTGAATCTTGCCAAAGAAGTTTCACTTCTGACACGTGTGCTCGGTACACACGCTCTTTTTTGTTGTAGTTTGTATTGGTAAGTAAAGTAAGATGTATGTAATTGGTAACGCCAATATAATTAAAATAGTAAATGTAGAAATTAAACGTTTATTGTTTGTGGTGTGTTCCTTCATCCTTCCCTACATACGAGCACAACCAATCATCGCGTGGTCACTAACCACGTGACACGTCCAATAAGACGTGAACGCGACGTTCGTGTCGCTGCAGTAAGTCGAGTTCGCTCCGTTCCTTCGCGAGGTTCGGGACTCGGCCACCGCCGGAGAGCTTCCACGAGGCTCTCTAGATCATCAGGCATTGTGCCCTTGTAACACCACCGGGGTATCCCGTGCCCCGGCCCTTGGTCGCGCTCACCGCCGCGTGTGTGTTTGTGTGGAGTGTGGGACTGGACGCCGTTCTTGCCCGCCGCGAGCTGGAGGACCCTGACCGCGTGGCGGCGCGTGTGTTCTGGACGCTACTCCCTCTGACGAGGTACGTGCCGTGTGTATCCTGTCTATCCCTCTTTGCTAACACCACGTAGATCTAAATACAGTCCACTTTCATATCGAGAATATATTTACGTATATTTTTTATACTGGCGCGACCATTGATTGGTACCTTCGACCCGGATAGTAACCATTGAGTGGTACCTTCGACCCGGATAGTAACCATTGTTTGGTCATTCCGTTTATAGCCTGATGATTCCACCGCCCTTATTAGGATACTCATTGTGTAGGACCTAATAAGCGATTAGTAGTATCTTCAATGCGAAATACTATTTAATATACCGCATATAATAGAACGACAATGCGTCTTCTACTATTCATATAAAATATATTTTAAACCCGCCCTTATTAGGATACTCATTGTAGGCCCTAATAAGTGATTTAATAGTACATTCATTGTGAAATAACTATAACCGCATAGATCGACATTGCGTCATCTATTATTTTTGCTTAAAATATATTTTATTCCGCCCGTAACATTAAGTTACGCGTATATTATTATTAAAATAGTTAATTAAAACTATATTCATATCGTTTATCCGCAGTTATAACGCTAAAATCATTATAAATCGAACATATTTCATCATATTTATTTATCCACTACCCGCGCTCGAAATTTATAACGTTATCTAGGTCATTCCGCGATCCGCTGTTATAATCCGACCATATTGAAAATTCATACTCGGTTCATATTACGCTTGCGTCGCTGACCTACTTTATTTAGTCGTATTACTTGTTATTGTAACTTGTATTGTAACATTCTCTGTTTGAATATATACTTGTGTTATTAAAAATGCCGCCTAAGAAAATGACTAAGTTACCTGATAGTGACGCTTCGGATGTTAATGATTCGGAAGATATAAATGATTCGCAGTTATCCATGTTATTAGCTAAACGCGAAATTATATTCGAAATGGTGCAAAGAATTTATGATTTGTCTTTGAACATTCAAAACAACGCTGCGCTTATGGAAAGTTTCCTTGACGAGTCCGCGCAGGTAGAATCATTACGCGATGATTATAAACAGTGTTTAGACGAATACAATACTCGCTTATTATTATTAACACCTACCGCGAAACCTGATTATAAAAGCCTCGTTGCATTCGAGTCTTTATATAGCAGGATTAAAAGAATTAAATCGCAATATTCGCAACCAAGTCCGTCACACGGAGATATTAATAATTTGCATAAAAATAGGCCTAAATTACCGCCTATCGAATTAGTACCATTTTCGGGTGATATTCGCTCATTTCCGCTGTTTCTTTCGAATTTTGAATCAGTTGTTCATAACAATCCCGGCCTTACAGATGCCGAGCGTTTATATTATTTACTAGGTAAATTAACGGGGAAGGCCACAACTGTTATAGCTGGTATAACCCCCTCCGCTGAAAATTATAATTTAATTTTACAAACTTTAAAAGATAAATATGATGATAAACGTATGTTGGTTTCCGCGTATTTAAATCAAATGTTTGATTTTAAACCTTTGCTTTCTCCGTCCGCAACAAACTTTGATTTATTTACTGATAACTTTATTAGCGCAGTGCGCGCCTTACAGAATATAAAGTTAGATAATATTACAGATTTAATGATTGTTCATATCGCGTTGAAGAAGTTAGATTCAGATACTGTTCGCGCTTTCGAGACTAAGTTTGGTAGTGAAATGCCTACTTTTGATAACTTAGTTCAATTTATTCAAACTCGTGCGAAGGTATTAGAACGCATTCATCCTTCCACAAATTCGGGAATAAATAATCCGCCTCGAAAGTATAATAATTATAACCGCAGTTCAAATAATATTTCTTCCGCACCGCCTAAGACGTATCAGTCTTACGTAACAACCGCTGATTCCGCTTATAGTTGTCTTTGTACAAATATTACGCATCAACATTTATTTAAATGTTCAAGTTTTCATAAAATGAGTCCGCAGGAACGTTTGAAATACGTAAAGGATAGAAACGCGTGTATAAATTGTCTCAGTATAAAACATCAACTTTCTAGTTGTTCGTCTAATTCTAATTGCCGCATTTGTAAATTAAAACATCATACGATGTTACATTTGAAACGCGAATCTTCCATTCCCGCGCCTGCGTCTCACCCCCCGCCGCGCAGCTCACCGCCGTTGCCTGCGCCGTCACCGCCGTCCGCGTCGGGCGGGTGCGTCCGCTCCGACATTGCGCTATGTACCGCTAGCTATACAGCTGATACTGATAACGCATTTCAATGCAACGCGCCCGCGAATAAACAACACACTATTTTATTATCAACCGCTGAAGTCGTATCTTATAATTGTAAAGGCGAACGGCTTGTTATTCGCGCGCTTTTAGATTCCGCTTCGCAAAGTCACTTCATTACGAATGAATGTTGTGAACGTTTAGGTATTAAACCGCAGAAAACCGAACGTACTATTATTAAGGGGTTCGGTGGTTCAGAAAAAATTATAAATAGTAATTCCGTAAATATAAAATTTTATTCGCGTCTTGACAACAACATATCTTTTAATATTTCACCGCTAGTTGTTGATCATGTTACGGATTTATTACCTACCGCTGTTATAGACACTTCTGTCTTATCGCATATTTCGCATTTACCGCTCGCAGATGAGAGTTTTGGTACGCCAAATAAAATCGATTTATTAATCGGTGCTTCTCTGTTCCCTCATCTGCTTCTCCCCGACGTAGTTCATGCATCTCGTGACTCGTCGGCGCCCGCTGCATTGCGCACGGTGTTAGGCTATGTAATAATGGGTTCAGTACCCACCATACCTAACATACATAAACCGCCCTTGACGTGTTGTCACGTTCAAGAGACCGCCGCTATTGACTCATTAGTCAGGCGTTTCTGGGAGCTCGAGGAGCTTCCTACCGCACCGCCCGTTCAACATCCCGATGATGTTGAATGTGAAGAATATTATAAATTAACTACAACCCGCGACCCCGTGAGTGGCAGATATATCGTTTCGCTTCCATTTAAGGGTGATTTCTACACTCTCGGTGACTCATTTAAATATTGCCCGAAAACGTTTCATGTGCCTCGAAAGAAAGCTTCAAGCTTCACCTAAATTAAGGTTGGCATATGATGACGTTATAAAAGATTATCTAACGAAAAATTATATATCACCCGCGCCTCCGTATGATCCGCGTGACCCTACACCTATTTATATTATACCGCATCACGCTGTTCTGCGCGAGGATAAATCGTCGACTAAGCTGCGCATGGTTTTAGATGCTAGCATGCAACTTCTGGAAGCCAGCGTTCATTCAATGACCTTCTGCATGTTGGGCCGAATTTACAAGGCAATTTGTTTACAATAATTTTAGGTTTTCGTCTCCACACGATTGCCATGACCGCCGATTGCCGCCAACAATTTCTGCGGATATTCGTGCGTGAGTTTGATCGTCGTTTTCAATGTTTTTTATATCGTTTCAGCCCGCAGGATCCGCTGCTTCTTTATCAATTTAATCGAGTTTGCTTCGGCATCAAGTCTAGTCCTTATCATGCACTGCGCACGGTAAGACAGCTCGTAGAAGATGACGGCGCGAAATATCCGCTCGCGAGTGGCATTGCGTCTTCCTCGTTGTATATGGATGATATCGCCTTCTCTATTCCCACGGAATGTGAAGCAGTTTCCGCGTCGCAGCAGCTCATCGATTTGTTTAAGGGAGCTCAGTGGGATCTTATTAAGTGGAACAGTAATAGTAAAAATGTGTTAGATAATCTTCCCGCTTCGCACAAACTTTTACCCTCCGCGGTGGAGTTTGATAAGACCGTGCAACATAAATTACTTGGTCTGCATTGGTCAACTGTTGATAATTGTTTTTATTTTAAAATTACCGCTCCCGCCGATGTGATGTGCACTAAGCACTCCATCTTGTCAATTGCCGCCCGTCTGTGGGACATGATGGGCTTCGTTGCTCCCACAGTCGTGTATAACATCCCATCAGATAATTTCTACCATGTTTCTGGTATTGAAAATCTCGCTGACATTCTTTCGCGTGGCATTACGCCACAAGATCTCTTATCGCACCCTCTGTGGTTCCACGGATCCCAGTGGGCTCGTTCGGACCCATCTGATTGGCCTCTTAGGAGTCTCAATGGTGAGTCTATTGCAGACATTCCCGAACGAAAAATTAATAGCGCACACTGTGTGCCCGCCTATAAAGCATTGCGCTTTATACGATACCGCCCTTCGCGTCTCGTCGCGTCGTGTATTTTATATTTATAGGTTCCTTATATTATTACCCCGCCGCGGTGTTATGATGACCGTAGAGGAACCTAATTTCGCTGAGAATAAAATTATTCCCGCCCTGCAAAATAAATATTTTGCAGAGGAGTATTATAATATACTCTTTTATAAATTTTATTCGCAGGCTCTCAACCGCTTGAGGCCTTTTATTCGCAACAGACTTATCCTCATCGGACGTCTAAGCGATTCCGCCCTGGAATATGCACATAAGCATCCAGTGATATCACCGCGCAATGATCACGTAATTATCATGATCATTGACTATTATCATATTAAATATATAAATATCATAACGTATTTGTTTCGTGTTATTTTAATTACCGCGCTTTTAGTAGCATTACCCGCGCCGCAAGTCAAATCTGATCACGTCAGTTTGCTTGATAGGCATTCGCTACTGGACAAGTTAGTTCAGTCGTTTTGGAAACGTTGGAGATTGGAATACTTACACGGTTTGCAGGTTAGGCAGAAATGGAATACGCCTTCCACACCTATTACTCCTGGAACGGTCGTGGTTGTGATAAATTATAATACACCGCCCCTAACCTGGCGTTTAGCCGTCGTAGAGAAAGTACATCCTTCAAAGGACGACGTCGCGCGCGTTTGTACAGTTAGAACCGCCAAGGGAACTTACCTTCGCCCGGTCGTTCGTTTATGTCCGCTTCCAAGACAATAGTTATATCGCATTAGTATATTACCGCAGTTAGTTAAGTTTAATTTTAAGTTTTGCACCGCTTTCGTTTATAATTTCTTAGTTATAATACCGCCGTGACTTTAGGAATTTTTATACCCCGCTCGCTTTACGCGATCCTAGAGTCATAGAATTTGTTAGTTGTAATACCGCCGTGACTTTAGGAATTTTTATACACCGCTCGCATTACGCGATCCTAGAGTCATAGAATTAGTTAGTTATATTTTCGCCGTGACTTTTAGGATTTTTTTATTATCCCGCTCGCATTTTGCGCTCCTAGAGCCATAGAACTTGTTATTTATATTACCGCCGTGGCTCTTAGGACCTTTATCAACCCGCGCGCATTATGCGATCCTAGAGTCATAGTTTTTCGCTGTATCTTATGATTGGTTTTAAATGGTGACCCATTTAGGGCGGGTGGATATGGTAACGCCAATATAATTAAAATAGTAAATGTAGAAATTAAACGTTTATTGTTTGTGGTGTGTTCCTTCATCCTTCCCTACATACGAGCACAACCAATCATCGCGTGGTCACTAACCACGTGACACGTCCAATAAGACGTGAACGCGACGTTCGTGTCGCTGCAGTAAGTCGAGTTCGCTCCGTTCCTTCGCGAGGTTCGGGACTCGGCCACCGCCGGAGAGCTTCCACGAGGCTCTCTAGATCATCAGGCATTGTGCCCTTGTAACACCACCGGGGTATCCCGTGCCCCGGCCCTTGGTCGCGCTCACCGCCGCGTGTGTGTTTGTGTGGAGTGTGGGACTGGACGCCGTTCTTGCCCGCCGCGAGCTGGAGGACCCTGACCGCGTGGCGGCGCGTGTGTTCTGGACGCTACTCCCTCTGACGAGGTACGTGCCGTGTGTATCCTGTCTATCCCTCTTTGCTAACACCACGTAGATCTAAATACAGTCCACTTTCATATCGAGAATATATTTACGTATATTTTTTATACTGGCGCGACCAGTAATTGTTATTATATATAGTTGCATATTATGTAAAACAATTTATAAAACAAAGTATCTTCTCGAATATAGTGCGAAAGAACAATATAAGAGAACACCCATGTTAAAATATATGAAGGTACAACGTTATCCCCTTTATAGATTATGGAAATCTTTAGGGTATATAAAAATATTTTGTTGCAAAATTTATCAATGTTTCATATAAATTATGTTTATTTAAAAAAATAAGCAACCGCATGTAACGCTGTGACTAGGGATGTAACGATACCGATACCGATGCCGATATATCGGCCGATATATCGGCAAGCCGATATATCGGTATCGCCGATAATAAATCAACCGATACCGATATTTTTTTAAGGAAGAGCGGAACCTCCTGACACAAGCATTTTATTTGCTTACTAGGAGTGTTCCAATCACAAATTTGTTTATGTAAAGGAAAGAAATAAATAATTTTGAATTTTTTTAATTTTTAACGTGATAACGTTTTTAAATATGATATGCTTTCATATAACGATTCCATTGGAAATCCTTACCTTATTTGCAGTTACTCGCCCTTAACGCTTTTTTAGTTAAGTAATTTTATTTAGGAAAAATTCTAATAACACTTTTTTGCTTAGCTACAAAGCAGCTAACCCTCATTTTTTAGCTAAAAGGCAGTTATCCGATTCTGGTGATGCATCAGTTTTGGGGATGAGAGTGATGATGAAATAATGTCGCTCCCAAGCAGAGTACCGATTGTTTTTGATTTTCTTTTACAAAACGTATTGTTTCTGATCAGGTTTAAAACTTAGTAAACCTAGCACAACAAACGAACAATCTAGCAGCTAAATTACGGAAAATATAACAAGTCAAAGTTACGAAAATTTGGTAGGTAATGGTTACGACAGTGCGAACTTTCAATCGTACTTCTCTGTTTAGACTCTGATTTGTCTCTGTAACCGAGAAAGAGAAGAAAGACAGTCTGTACTATTTAATTTTTAAAACTATTTATTAATTATGTAATTTACCCCTTGGGTGGAATTAGTAATCGACTGTCAAGCAATGTACTAGAGATGGTGATACAAAAATTGTTAGGAGTACACTACCTTTGACCCGCTGACGGGGAGTCCATTTTGCAACTATTGCTATTTTTATTATCTTTATATGTATTAGATTATTAAGATTTGTATTTTTTACATTGTAGCAAATAAAAAGTTTTCTACCTCCTGCTATTTTCCACATATTCTGGTATATTATATTTTCTGAATGTGGATGAAAGAGTCTTCTAATCATTTGATAAGCGGTTCTACATTATTTATTAAGAGCATCCCACATGTAAGAGCTTGAAGCCCTATTGAAACCAGGGTGTATTTTTTCAAAAACCTTGTGCACAAGTCTTAATTTTTTTTTTCAGGAAACGATTTATGTTTACATTGTTTGTGGTTCTATATGTACTCACATATCCGTGACTCGTATGATGGCTTCGCAGAAGAATATTTATAAAATAACGTTAAAATTGCAATTCTAAATGAATATACGGTTCCAAAAAAGAAAAGCGAGAAGATTTATCTCAATCTTAACCCTTTAATGAGCCACTGTAATGAAATAAACGTGAACATGACGAGAAATAAAGGTTAATTTTATCGAAAACTTGAAAGAGTAATTTAGTAAAAGAGTTTAAAATACTTGTTACTCACAATAAGACGCTAAAACCATTAATATAGATAGTGTTTAAATCCTTAATACTTAAACCTAAAAGCTTTTGATCCTTTTCCTTTCCATTGGTTGACCTAGAGGATGTAATTCCCGAGAGCAAAGCCTCAGACAGCAGCAAATTTTTAACATTAGTAAGATTAAAATTTAGTACAACTATATAGAATCATAGTACAAAAGCATCCAAAAACCCTTAAACGCTGATTATAAAGTTTTTGAAATTTAAATTAAAACGAAAGTCATAGCTTAAAAGTAGTTATAGTAGCTTAACGACGTTTTAGGTAAGCATTTTATTACTATATAAAATAAATCACAAAATGAAAATAAAAATACTAAATTACTTAGCTAAAAAGTCGCTATGGTTACGCTTGTCCAGTAAATAGTTAAAATTTTCAGATTATATGCTGAACTAAACGAGAAAAAGTGAATTTAAAAATAAATTATAACAGTTTCTGGGTAAAAACTAATATTTATATATAATTAAATGTCGATCGATGTATCTCACAATAATTGTTGTAAGTGTCATAATTTTTAAGAAATAACGATTTCCGTGTTTTTTGCCATTTACTCGAAACTCACTTCGTGGGCTTAACGGCTTTCTAGTTAAAGGATGGCAGAATAGTAAACTTTTATTAGGTACTGATTGTATGTGTATTACTTAAAGTTTAACTGACTTCGTAAAATAATAATACTAAAATAAATGGTTTTGTTGTTTTTTGATTTGGCATTTTTATTTAAAAGAATACGATTAACAGTTGTCTCTGTTAAATGTTGGTAACTTTTTATGCATAATTCACTACATATTTATTTTTCTACCAAGCCATCGATATCGGTATCGGTATCGGTATCGCCGATACATTACTAAAAATATCGGTATCGGTATCGTATCGGCAAAATCATGTATCGTTACATCCCTAGCTGTGACTAATTGAAATTAAAGACCTTATAGCTTTCATTTTTCTGAAACATAATCTAAAATATATAAACACAACACATGATATTATAAGATAGTCATCTTGAATTTCATTGGCGCCGCATATCTTAATAAATCGTTTCATATAAGTAATCTGAATTCAAATGAACTAGTTTATTACAAGTTTGCTATGCATTGCAGAGGAGACGGTTAATTTCCAATTTAATGAAATCGTAAAAAGGGATTAGTCGCAATTTTATAGTTGGCAATGAAAAAATCGTTCACATTGGAATGTAGCAATTAATATCATACAATGTGAGGCAAGAGACGATCCACGTTAAATTGTTAATGTCTGTTTTATTTGTGGAACGGACACATTAGCAATAGCCTATGTCTAATGAGTAATTGGTCAGTTTTATGAGGGCTAAATAAATGTCAGGATATTCAATTGAAGTTGAAAATAAATTGAAATCTTAAGTCTTCTTAAGTTGGTACTTTTACAACATTGTCTAAGATTGTAAAATATAATAAGACCTTATGTGAAATATCTGGGTATCATATAGTTAATTAAAAAAAGATAGAAATCAGAATGTATTGATCTGAAATTTAGCAACTGTACAATCATTTTAGCGTTCGAAAATGTAGAGTAAAGAAACATTGTCACACGACATTTCTTACAGATACAACTACATAATATTATCATTCTAATTAAAAATAATACAGAATTCATAAACTAGAGCTTTTATAAAGATATAATAGTTTCAGGACCGCACTACCACATAAACCTTGCAAAATACATTACCACGAATTTCCATCGTTACTTCTTCACGACCACACATTTCAACTCATAAATACCTTTAAAAATATTAAAACCCCATATAAAACACAATTCTACACAAAATGTGAAGAATTTATAGTTTTAAAAGCGCGCCATTTATATCCATACGCCATAATTCATTCGACCACAGATTAAATATTTCGTCAATAAAGCCTGTTTACGGTATCGCCATAAAGTAAATTTTGTTGAACATATTTCATGTAAAAATACCTGGAATTTTCTTTGGACCCTTTTACGGAATTTCTATTCACTGTGGAGCAATTCGTACATATAATAAATATTTCAGTTATTTATGTTTTTTAATGCATTTAATTAAATTGACATTTATTTATTAAGTATTTTATTCGGCTTGTTTTATTGATTAAGGTGTTCTTTGGATTGCTACAATCTTCCTTATAATAAAAATGAATCGCCAAATGTGTTAGTAAGCGCAAGTAGAGAACGGCTGAACCGATTTCGTTCTTTTTTTATAATATTCCTTGAAGTACGAGGATGGTTATAACAATAATGTCAAAAAGTTATTGTGACAACTTCAAAATGAAGACACGGTTAAAATGTATTTATTTTAACCGCCGTCTTCATCACATCCTATTTCACATATAGTAAGTACTAGCGGTCCGCCCCGGCTTCGCCCGTGGTACATAATATTTACGTTTTCTCTACATAAGAACCATCCTCGTTCTTCAAGGAATATAATAATAAAAGAATTATCGAAATCGGTTCAGCCGTTCTCGAGTTATGCGCTTACCAACACATTTTGCGATTCATTTTTATATATAAGATATGTATAACCGTAATGTACCTAGATAATGTAGATAATTACAGACTAAGAAATGAACAAGGTATGTAAATAATTCCCGCTGTATTAGCGCAAATTACACCAATAACACGGCATTACGTGCATAGCTGTCATAGTTGATATGTCACATAACTCAAGTGGTAACATAGTGGTTAGGGGCAGGGTTAACAGTGGCACAGTAATAATAATTAGCTCACGTGATCATTCCGCGGTTTTGGCATGCCTGTGTACAGGGAGGGATTCAAAGACTAGTCATCTATATATATAAAACTCAAAGGTGACCGATATAGTGATCTATCAACGCACAGCCCAAACCACTGGACGTATCGGGCTGAAATTTGACATGCAGGTAGTTGTTAGTTAGGACGTAGGCATCCGCTAAGAAAGGATTTCCCGAAATTCTTGCGGGAACGGGGATAAGCGGGGATGCACGTACAAAGTCGTGGGCGGAAGCTAGTTTAGAAATAAAATACTACAAGTTGGTTCATAAGTAAGTATGGCATTTACTTGTGAACTAGTTCAATTTTGGGCTAAAATTAATTAATTTATATTAGAAGCATTTTATTAACTATTTCGAAGGTTTAACTAAGTCCCTCAATACTTAATAACGGACTAAATAGCTAAACACTGATTTAATTTTTTTCAACAAGATTACAAATTTACATTACATTAATTCCTGATTTGAGATATTGCAAATATCCCATGAAAAGTTACAAAATACGGAATACCATTCATTAATTACAAAATACCATTCATTATTTATTATTATGCAACGACGTCATCTATTACATATAATAAATCTGTAGAAGGGTCAATTCTGTACATTGAAAATATTGAAAAAATAAATAGCAGGGGGTGTTACTGGATCCATACCAAACCCAAATATGTGATTAAAAAATTTTTTGTCTGTCTGTCTGTCTGTATGTGAAGACATCACGTGAAAACTAACGGTACGATTTCGATGAAACTTGGTATTATACCTTATTATCCTGGGCGTAAAATAGGATACTTTTTATCCTGGAAAAATACGTAGAAAAAAAAATAATCTTAATTTTTCAGTTTTATCCATAGACGTTGTTCTGTAGAACCGCGAACACACGTTGCGTATCCACGCGAAGACCGACATCCGCGCGGACGGAGTCGCGGGCGGAAGCTAGTTATGAATATAGTTATATATAGACATCGGATTATATGCACTAACAAAATGCCAAAATATGCATGCAAATATGCACTAAAAAAGGCCGAAATATGCACTAAAAACGACTGATATGCCTAAAATATGCACAATACAAAATCAAAAAACCTTTATTATTTTTATATATTTAAATCAAAGATTGTTCAAAAACAGTGAAATTTTCTTGAAATTAAGTATAGTTTTTGTGCCAATATACAATTAAGCATTTTTACCAAATTTTCGAGCGCAAATTTGTGACGTTTGTCACCCGCGAGCCCAGTGTTGCCACCTTAGACCTTTCCGGGCTAAATCTAGCCCTTTTTTGGAATTCAACCCGTGTTTTAAGTTTTTAGCCCCAAAAAGGTAATCTAGCGCTATTTTGAATGGCTCAAAATTTACTTAAAATGGAGCCCATTTTGTAATTTTTTGCCATTTTACCATGCCAAAATAGGGTTTGTTTACTCGCTGAGCGTTCTGATTGGCTAATAAAGGTTAGTCGACCAATCAAAACTCCCGCTACTTAACGAAATATGCACGATTGGGGGAAAAGGCTTAAATATGCAGTAACGCAGTAATCAGAGAGTTTTATGCATTTGCATATGCAAATATGCAAATGCATATAATCCGATGTCTAGTTATATATAATATAGTATGACTGACCGGTTGGCTTGGTTGGTAGTGGCCCTGCCTTCCAAGCCAGAGGTCGTGGGTTCGATTCCCACCCGGGGCAAATATTTGTGTGATGAACATAGATGTTTGCTCTGTGTCTGGGTGTTAATTATCTATATAAGTATTTATTTAAAAATTATATATGTATGTTTATCAGCCATCTGGTTTCCATAACACAAGCGAAAGCTTAGTATGGGATCAGATCGTGCCGTGTGTGAAAATTGTCCGGAAATATTTATATTTATTTATATTTATAGTTTTATGAATCTATGCCGGTCGATCTGCTATTAGTTCACAGTTTTTGTATATAATATTTTATATACTATTTTTGTGAACATATGAATTCCACATAAATTATCATTCCGAGGATCGCGTCAAGTCCGCCCCGTGAAATCATTACGGATCAGGGCTGGCACTTCTGAAGGGATTTCTAATTAATTTTAAATTTGCCTCAACTGGAAGTTTTGAGTTTTCCCGGATAAATTGGATTATCATTACGAATATGATTTAATTTTCTTTAATGTGACCCGGACCTTCCAATCATTCGGATAGGTGAAGCGAAATGGATTTAAATTGTGGTTAAATTTGTTATGGGAACTTTTTATGTCCTTTTTGTAATGATAAAATTATTTTTACTCAATTCCCTGATGTGATTTCATGGGTTTATTAAACATTTTGTTGTATCTAGGTACATAAAGAACAGTTAACATTAACATTTTAATTCATTTATAATTAATACTTTATTTATGTATCACTTAATATAATCAAGACAGAAATCACGGTACTAAATATTTTTATTTATTTACAGGAAATTAAGCAGACCTTGAGGAGAGACATAGCGAGTGAAACAGAAGGCTATATAAAGAACACTGAGCAGTTGTCCACATAACTTGCAACAAGCGAAGTCAAAAACTGAACTTTACCTGGTTTTATTTCAAGCATATCCAGGTGGCAATGATAGTCAAAAAAGAAATAAAACTAACAAACGCTGATAATCGTATCTATCCTCCCCTATGAATACTTAGGCACGTGCGAAAGTATTTGTGTATCGGCCATCGAACCCACGGACACTCAGGTTACTGTTGATTTTGGATATATTAAAAAGACAATGATACTGTTTGTTCTTCTTTATTTTAATGTAATTGATGGGTAAGTCGATAAAGTATAATATAAACTATAAAAAGTTTTAAAAGCTTTCTGAATACTATCGATATTTAGAAAGAAACTTTTAAATATTCGGTTTACTTTGATAGTTTAGTTTGTTTATTATAAACTTAATGTTATTTACTTAATATTAGAAATAAACTTAATGAGTAATGTAGACACCGTGTCAAAGATTTCTAAGACAAGCTTATGTTACCAGTGCAATTATATTCTACTAAACGGCTGATTTTTCAATAATTGGTTGATTCGTCGAATACGGAAAATCGTATTCGTCAACCATTTTAAAGACGTGTTTTGTCCATCTTTTGACATTATAATATTATGTGTATGTACTAATCTTTATTGGATGCATAATTTTTAAAGAAAGATTGAAAAGTCGGCCCTTTAATTAATGACTTTTCACGATACCTCACGAATAGAAAAATCAAACTGTCTAGCCATTCCCCAGTCATTTCAATTCAATAAAAGGTTATTACTATACACTAATAAAACTATAAACTTATCCATAAAACTCAGACTAATATTATAAAATAGAATTAATGGATTTTCACGTGTTTGCAATAAAAACTCAAACAAAGGGATCGATCAATGCTGGAACATTATCGCATCAATCTTTCGTACTTACAACTTATTTGTAAGTTTTCAGGTTGAATATGAAACACACAAGTTTTGTGCTTGAATAATGTTTGCGAGACTTGTAAATTGTTTTTATACGAAGTGTCTACACGTACCTATCTATACAATCTATACATAATATTATTAAGCTGAAAAGTTTGTTTGTTTGTTTGTTTGTTTGAACGCGCTAATCTCAGGAACTAATGGTTCGATTTGAAAAATTATTTCGGTGTTAGATAGCCCGTTTATCGAGGAAGGCTATAGGGTATAAATATATATTATCATCACGCTAAGACCAACAGCAGCGGAACCATGCGGGTGAAATCGCAGGGCGCAGCTAGTATAATATATTATTTATTCTAAAAATTTTTACGTAAGTACAATTTTACGAATACTTTGGCTGACAGATAAGTAAGTAATGACAAAATATGCAGAAATTATGAAATTGGCTATAAATATAATCAAAGAATCGAATCCCCGACCTAATGATAGAAATGTTCACGCAATATTTAGGGTTATTCCACAGTATTACAATATTATTTCCTAGTTATTCTCTATATCAGATCAAGCAAAGAATCATAATATACTTATTGTTTTCAATGTTTCTAAAAGAGTTTTCGTCGCAACTCTTTCAAAAGTCCCATTTAACAAACAAACGAAAACACCCCAAGTGTTTACAAATAAATAAAGCATAGGTCACACTGCAAACAAAACTATGAAGTCATCGCAAGCAGCACTCTGGGGCTATTACTGTGCGCTTCGTATGCAGAGTGCGTTCGCCGTGTAAATATTGTTACCACGTGTGCTGTCCTGTTAAAGCTTGTGGACTATGGTGAGCTATGCGATATTAACCTAATGCTAATTGAAGTTAGTTTGATATTTTTTATAAATATTAAATTTATAATCAAAATCTGCATAATCGTTTTTCACCTTAAACTAGTGAATTATATCATCATGAATTCAGGACATAGTTTTGTTACCTATTTATTTCAATTAGAGTTCGTAATTTTATTTATTATCAATTAATTATAGTATGCCCATATTTTGTTTACGTTAAGTTGACACGTTTTCTATTTTAGCATGTATGCTACAGAGGCTTATGCTACTTCAGAACCAATATTTTTCTTGGACAATCTGAAACAAATAAAAACGCTGACACAGACACCCCTTTATAATTGTGAGTTGAAAATATAGTACGGCATTCGGTGTGCCACAAGCAGCGATTAAAATAATAAAGACGTGGCGTCACGCGCGCCTCCGTCTCATTACCCTGAACTGTTTCTGTTGGCCTTAAATAAAGCGCTGGAAGGTGTGCACCCGCCTTAATGAGATATGCCTAACGAGGCTTGAGTTAAAACTAGTTGTATCAAAAATAATAACGCGAAACGAGTAAATCCTATATTTTTCTTATAATACAGTAGAGTCCTTGTTTGGAATTTTTATTACAATGTAAATAAAGTATATTTATAGAATATGGATTTTTATTTTTTAAATACATGGAAAACTTAAATAGACCAAAATCTAAATGAACTCATGGACTTGGTAAAACCTGAACTTTTTTTTGTATTTTCAATTTTCTATTGATTCCTTTCTTCTAGATTCAGTATAGAATACAATCCTTACTCCACTGATCCATCAAAGCATGCAAAAATGATTTCTTATGAACTAAACATTATAAATATAAACAGTTTTTAATATTGGTCAAAACAGGTCATCGAACTAACCCCAAAGTGTGATCGTTTACGACTTGTGTACATTAATTTATGAAGGGACACTTATAAGGCTAATTTCAACGCTTTCCGTTTTACGGGAAAATTGCCCCTTTTCAGTGATATATGGGCAATAAAGAAGTACAACATAATTATGGGGCACGAAATTTTCTGACTTATGCTAATATTTGATTATACTCGATATCCAATATAATTTGTTGTATTTCCTCTTTAATATAGAGGATTAAATTTAATCTTCTTAATATATATAAATCTCGTGACACAATGTTTGTCCTCAATGGACTCCTAATTAACCGATTATAATAAAATTCGCACACCATGTGCAGTTCGATCCAACTTGAGAGATAGGATAGTTTAAACATGTAGGTACCACGGGCGAAGCCGGGGCGGACCGCTAGTCTAATATATAAAATTCTCGTGTCGCAGTGTTCGTAGTTAAAATCCTCTGAAACGTTTTGATTCTCATGAAATTACGTGTGCATATCGGGTAGGATTGAGAATAAAACAACGTCTTTTTTCATATGCCTAGGTGATAAGAGAAAGGCAGAACAACGTTTGCTGGAACAGCTGATAATTAATTTATGCAGGTACCTACATATAAAAATAAAAATAATTTTGTTAAAGAATTTTACAAATTAACATGAATAATATTTTTATTAAGTAGTAATAAAAATAATATAATATTTAATAATATTTTAATAATATTTTAATATTTTAATAATATTTTTAATAATATTTTTATATGCAGTTAAATTTAGCTGAAGTTCTAGGATGTTAGTTACTAGTGTAGGATTCGAGGAAGCCTTGAGTCACAATAATGGATGTGTCTCACGCAAACGTTGACTAGATTTTTGTTTCAAAAATTAATCCTATACGGAATTAAAAATTGAAAAATATGTAATATAGCCTCCGTGGCGCAATGGCTAGCGCGTTCGGCTGTTAACCGAAAGGTTGGTGGTTCGAGCCCACCCGGGGGCGGGATACCTTCTTTTTGAAGGTTTTTTGAAACCAAAGTGTATGAAACTTTGTAGTTTCTTTGATTTAAAATCATTAATTTTAAAACAAATATAGTTTACTTCAAAATTACTAAGCAGGTTTTAATAATTACCAATGAGTTTACCAGTTTTATCATATTATCATGGTCGAAAAATAGAGCCCACAGAACCGTAAGTAAATAATATCATACGACAATTTTTTATGAAGACAGTCTAAAATATTAGATTTAATTTCATTTTGAAAAATTATAGCGATAAAATCTAATTTAAATATTTAATTCGTGAACTGGATAGGGTGGAGACAAAATGATACATCGTACTATCCTTTAAATTAAATCCATTTCTCCAATTTCGGTTTTGAGGTCTCAGGCTCGGGTTTAAGGACTTCGTATAGCTTAACAAATGGCTGGCTTAGTGAAGTAACAAAGCCATATGAGCACTCGCTTGCTAGACCACCTTTAACTGAACTAGGAGGTTAATTTAAACTGAGGTGAACTGTACAATATAAAAATATTTATTTCCCATGAAGATAGAAGTATGCAGTTTCTTAAGTATGGAATTTAGGACTCAATTTGATTAAAAATGTAGCAAATAGAGGGTAATTCCTAAAATAATGATTTTCAGAAGAATCTGGAAAATTCTCAATGGACTGATTTAATTATTGGAACTATTAGAGAGTTGTTTTTCGCTAATAAATATTGCTTCTGAAAATAAAATTCTGACAATATTCTTTATTAAAATTTTAATCAATTAAATATCAATACAAGTGTGTATAGCTTATTGTTAGTAATAGATATGGCCTCCGTGGCGCAATGGCTAGCGCGTTCGGCTGTTAACCGAAAGGTTGGTGGTTCGAGCCCACCCGGGGGCGTCTTTTTTTCCAACTTAATCATATTTTACAACTTTGCATTAATGTCTTTTTTGTCCGAATAATAAAATGTACATTTTCACCTCATGCTAATTTAACACATGTCTGAGAAGACGTAATAATATTAAAACTGATAAAACAACTAAAAACAGATCTGGGATAGGTTTTTGGAACTATTGAGCATTCGAATCAGTCTCCTATTCATTGAACTAGCGTGGACATAAGCGTAATTGTGTTAAATTAAAGAATATGTTAGTCAACATGATCCAATCAACCGAAAACGTACTCAATATTGATTCAGCTGCTAGTGCTATGCAATATCACATTACCTCACAGATGTACCACCTCAATTTCGTATGTGGTGTTTTTTTGTTAGTCCCAGTGACCTTGACTAGTTTGAAAATACATTTCTATCGCCTGAACTGGATTGGAGCCAGAAAACAGAAAAGAATGAGCAATGTAGGGTACATTGCATATTCTAGTACAATGTTTGTGAAAGACTATGGGTTTCTATATTCTAAGCTTTATGAAATTCGGTAAATTGTATAATCTACCTTCAACGTAATTGCTATACCACACTCGTTGGATAAAAAGAACTCGAATTTTATTATTTAATGTGTAGAGTTGAATTTGATGTTCATATTTAAATATCAATAAAAGTGTGTATAGCTTATTGTTAGTAATAGATATAGCCTCCGTGGCGCAATGGCTAGCGCGTTCGGCTGTTAACCGAAAGGTTGGTGGTTCGAGCCCACCCGGGGGCGTGAAATCTTTTTATAATGGATACATATGAAGCATCCATAAATTGATTTGAACAACATTTTTTGCATCGCTAGGAGAAGCAAATTAAGGGTAACTACCTAGATTGCAGAAGATACACACAGCTGCAGCACATCTTCCCCCCTTTAAAGGAAGAAAAAGAAAAGTCTTATAAAGAAGTGACAGTGATCTGATCTGTAAAATTTTACTAATAAAACATAAGTTCATCTTTCTCCTATTATTTTTTGTATATAGGAAGACATCTTGCACATTTCAGGAAACTGGAGAGAAGATCTGACAGGACAACCTGAAGCCTTCGAAGATGCCTGTTTCGTAATCCATATTATATCAACTCCAATAACCTCTCCAACCACAAGCTTAGCTATGAAGTTGCCTGATAGTAACTAGCTAATAATATTCTTAAACAGAAAGGCTAAATTATGGTGGCCCAGAAAATGGTGGCATCAACGGAAATGTTAGGCATTTTAAACTAAGAATACCATATGTGAACAATAAAATTATAATGATGAACAATGAATTAAAATGTGTTCTAAACATTGCTGATAATAAGACACAGCCTCCGTGGCGCAATTGGCTAGCGCGTTCGGCTGTTAACCGAAAGGTTGGTGGTTCGAGCCCACCCGGGGGCGGGATTTTCTTTTAAACATAATGCTTGCATTAGAAGTTACCTTTTAGCATCGCAAGGTGTAGCGAAATAAGAAATCTCTAAAACCTCCCATAGCTATGAGCTTATTTCTTATTTTAGCACGAAGTTTCACTGACCTCCGAATTCAATATAGAAATCTGATTTTAATCATTCCTACTTACCCTTATATATTCCCTAGTAAAACAGAGGTTCATTTTTTTGCTCTCATTTCTCGTGTAGAGAATGTCTAACAATTTGTCTGTTTCAGGAAACTGGAGAAACTCAAAATGACTCAAGTATTCGATGCCTTTGGCGATGCATGTGTCCAAACTTAAAACAGATACTTAACTAGCCAACAATGTTCTACAAACAGAAAGAATAATCATTGTGGTCCAGGAATTTACGTCATCAGCCTAAAATTAATGCCTATTGATAATTTTTTCGTATAACTAAGTATCGCTAATGTACACAATAAAATTATAATACCTACATTTAAAATGTGTTTTAAACATTGTTGATTATAGATATGGCCTCCGTGGCGCAATGGCTAGCGCGTTCGGCTGTTAACCGAAAGGTTGGTGGTTCGAGCCCACCCGGGGGCGGGAAATCTTTTAGGCACATTATGTTTTGCATGTAATAATTGAGTTCATTTCATAGAAGAATATAAAAAACAAAAAGATTAACTGCTATAGGTACATTAGCAACATTGCTCTATGTTTATCATGATGCATAATGATAAACATAGTCTTATTTTATTAGTCTTTTAAAATTAAAAACACTACATAATAATACACAACAAAGTCCTCTGTCTGTCTGATTGTGATTTACTCAAAATCTACTACACTCATTTTCATTCTGTTTTCATCAATAAATAGCGTGGTTCTCGAGGAAGGTTTTTTTGTTTGCTTGAACGCGTTAATCTCAAGAACTACGGTGACGATTTCAATTTCTTTCGCAGTTGTACATGGTTTTTTATTCCTATAAGTTATATAATATCAATGTGTTAGTATTGCCTTATTTTTGCTCACCCACATCATATTGTTAAATTTCCTCTGATTGTTGGGTTGCCTGGTAGATATCGCTACCTAGCGATAAGGCCGCCCTTTGCTGTTTCTGTAGTATTGTCTTTATTATATGTATTTATATGTATTTTCAATGCAATAAAGTATAATAAATAAATAAATAAAAATAAATAATATTATATATGTACCACGGTCGAGGACAGCGTACTGCTTAAATGAGATATACCTAAATAAATAGTTTCCTCCATTTCTGATAAGCCTTATATTTAAAAAATTCTATTAAAGTGTGCTAAATTTATTGATACGTAGTAGTATTTGATAAGTTGATATGAAACATTACTAGTCAGTAACAACTGTAGTAACTCTAATTTCGTTTTGGACAAGTGTCAAAAAATGTTTAGCGAACTTTGTCAGAAACTAAGCTGAAGCTAGATAAAATTAGTCTTTTCTATCACAATGTACCTCTCTCTCTATCTTTAACAAAATCAGAACATAATGAAATCTTTATTTTATGAACAACATCATTTTCCATAGTTTGACTAAATTTGAGGCAAATGAGCCAAAAAGAATTCCGCCCCCGGGTGGGCTCGAACCACCAACCTTTCGGTTAACAGCCGAACGCGCTAGCCATTGCGCCACGGAGGCTATATCTCTAGGTATGAATACAAAATTCACGCTTTTGTTTTAAAATATTATTCAAAATTTCTCCCCTTCATATGTTTGGCAACAACTATATCTTACTATAAAATCTTCCCTATCTACTCTTGGTATTATAACTCTATCTTCGAAGGCAAATATTGCTCTAGATTTTACAGATAATGCATCATAAATAATAAAAAAAAAACTTAAGAAGGAAGAAATCTGACTCTGGTAGAGTCAATATCGAATTAAATAAATTGATAATTAAATATAAATAAATGTTTTGAAATAAATATGGCGTTGTTTTTGTGAATAAATAGAAAATTGAACCATATAATTCATGTTTCTTGTAATAAGCAAGAGTAAAAGAAAACGGATAATGAGAAATAATAGTTCAATTGATTAAAAATTAAAATTTAACATTGATGTAAACATTTTATGGATAAAATTCAAATATATAAAGTATTGCCAGAAGCACACTCTAACATAATAGAGTAATTACTTAAACAATATTCTCACAAACTAAATAACAAAAAATAACGAGCAAAACATCTGTTTAAACTTTAAATGCCAATTAAAAATAAAACCTATTCACGATCTATTTATTTGTTCAGCTTATTATTCGTTCACAAAATGGTAAATAATAGTACTTAATTTGGAAAAAGCCTCATGAAATAATAGAATAAAATGAAAATAGAATAATATTTCATACATTAATGTTGGCAATCGTATTTGCCGTTACGCTACCAGATAAGAAATGTGGGTGTAATGAGGGTAGTACAAAAGACCTAATGTTAAGGCGACACAATACTAAACAATAATCCAAATAATGTTTCTTGCATTGACATCTTCAATGCTAAACATGCTAAGAAATATTCAACCTTAACTAATGACTTTAGGGTTGTTTTTGCTAAAATAATCATAATATTTATAATCAAAGTGACCTCCTACGGGTGTACACTATTAATCTTACCGTAACTAATTTTCTTTGTAAGTAAATGGAAAAAGAAAATAATTTATATTATGCCGGTAAAATAGAAATGTTCTCAAAATACACCGCCTATAGAAGCACTTAATCAAAGGAAAACTGTAGAATCTTTTAAGCAAATTGTTTCAATAACAATTTACTTTACGTCGAAGTGAAGGCTATTTTCTACAATTTTCTAGTGAGCCTGATAGTCTAAGAGGGTGGGAATTACAATTGTAAAGATAATAATTAATAATATCCCGATCTTACTTCTACTAATGTGGTGTAACTGTGGGGATGGATGAATGTATGTTGTTTTTTTTTTTAATTATAAACCACTGAACTAGTTTCGAGGATATTTGGTAGTTATCTAGCTTATGCACCAGAATATCACATAAGCTAAAGAAATACTTGCTTTTGCCCACGGGTTCCTCCACGGATTTTCATCCGTACAGCTAGTAAAACTCTAATCAGGAAAACTCACCGCGAAAGCTTGTATGCATTTTCTAATATATGATTGTTTCTCTTTCACAGGAAAACCACTGAACGGGTTTTGATGATACTTAGCAGAAATGTACTAGAACATCACCTTAAGCTGTAGAAATACTTGCTTTTGCTCACAGATTCGTCATCGGGGGAACCGGCACGGCTGGCCTAGCTCGTAATTGAAAATGAAACGAAATGAAAATGAAAACACATTTATTTATACACACATAAACACATTAAAAATTATTTGCTTAAATAATTTAAAATATTACTTTGGCTTTAAATCTTATGTCACCGTTTTTATCGCCATCTCTCAGACCACAAGTCAAGCTTCAACAAACACTAGACTTTTATCATTGAATCTAGGTCACAAGAATTTCTTGAAGAGCAAACACTAGCATAGAAATTGATATATATACTGATCCGTGCTATCGGTTTTACATACTTCGTTACAATAGTTATGTGACCTTATTAAATTCGTCTTATAGCATAGACTACTTAATTATAGTATCCAAATCTCTTCTATATTTTTTACTATATTGGCCCTATAGTTATCACAAAGTTATTAAATTTTTTTACTCAATTTAGTCCACTTTCATTCATTTGCATCTTAATTTCATTTCGGCATGCCTTCCAAGCCAGAGGTCGTGGGTTCGATTCCCACCCGGGGCAAATATTTGTGTCATGAACATAGATGTTTGCTGTGGGTGTTAATTATCTATATAAGTATTTATTTAAAAATTATATATGTATGTTTATCAGCCATCTGGTTTCCATAACACAAGCGAAAGCTTAATATGGGATCAGATTGTGCCGTGCGTGAAAATTATCCTGAAATATTGATTAAAAAAAAATAATAGTATAAAAATGTAGAGATAACTCTCCTTTTATTCTTTTGTTGGTAAGGTCAACAAAAAACATGTTTAAACTTCACATAAATAAAAAATATACAAAGAATACATAAACATAAACTACTTCATCCAGAAAACTTTACTTTTTTATATTGCAGATTTCTGAACGCATAGATTTCACATTGCCTGATATAACACAAAGTGACATACAACTAATTGCTTTTCTGTGCCTTCACCCTTGTTCTACGGAGCCATGAGCGTAAGTGACGAGTTTATCTCTCTGACACCGACCATATAGGTAAATATATTTTAAATCTTTTATACGGTATAACAGAAGAAAGTGACTTCAAGGATGTATCGATGGTATGGTATAGTCTATACTTTAATATTATAAAGCTGAAGAGTTTGTTTTTGTTTGTTTGTTTGAACGCGGTAATCTCAGCAACTACTGGTCCGATTTGAAAAATTATTTCGGTGTTAGATAGCCCATTTTTCGAGGAAGGCTATAAGCTATATATCATCACGCTAAGACCAACGGGAGCGGAGCAATGACGGTGAAACCGCGGAACACAGCGAGTAATAAATAGAGAAGAATATTCCCGTGCTGTTAAGTTTATAAATAGTAGGTTATACATGTTTTTATGTGTATCTAAGAAATAAGACATCGGTCATAACTCATAATCCATATCCTATCCTACTAATATTATAAATGCGAAAGTTTGTGAGGATGGATGTATGTATGTATGTTTGTTAGGTATTCTATCACGCAAATAATACTGAACCGATTACAATGAAATTTAGCACACATATAGAGGGTAACTTGGATTAACACATAGAATAGGTTTTATCCCGAAAATCCCACGGGAACGGGAACTATGCGGGTTTTTCTTTGAAAACACGGGCGAAGCTGCGGCTAAAGTATATAAAGTATCTAGTTAAAAGTTGATAAATAATATATTTTAAACACGGTAAAATTATTATAAAATCATTTTAGAAGGAAAGAATATACAAAGCACAATATTATATGTATAGCTTAAATTAACGACATAAAATATGGAAATGAAAAGTAATAATGGCAAATATTGTGCAGTGAGCTAATGGAAAAGGAGATTTAGATATTATTTTTTTTAACAAGTAATAGTTCCAAGAAATATATTTTTAATTCCAATTAATGTTAGTGTATTCACATTTTACGACTATACTTTAATCATATTATAGAGATGAGGACTTTTATAGATTTTGCGAAACACAGTAGTAAATTATTTTTATAATGATATTGATTTCTTTAATATAGAGCATATTTTTTTGTCTACAAGAAAATAGCATTTATGGTCATCATTATGTTCATCATCATCATCAGCCCATATACGTTCCCACTGCTGGGACACGGGCCTCCTATGAGGGTACAGGCCATAACCCACCACGCTAGCCAAGTGCGTGTTGGCGGATGACACATGTCGTCGAACATTTAAATTCTTCGACATGTCGGTTTCCTCACGATGTTTTCCTTCACTGTTCGAGCAGTGGTTATGTAACAACATGCGCAGATAAATTGAAAAATCAATTTATTTCCTGCGCGCTCGCCTGGTCTCGAACCCCGGACTTATCGATTTGAAGTCCGAGGTCTCACCACTGAGCCACCACTGCTCCATCGTCATTATGTTAAGGGATATATATTACAATCTATCATTCTTCTTTTCTTAAAATAACACTCATAAATCCAAATTTTTGTTCATACATACGAATATACTTTTTTCTCTCTCTGTATTAATACTTGAAGTCACATACAAATCAAGCATTTGAGAATAAAACTTCAGTAAAAAATGTCTGAGTCATCGAGCTAGCGAGTATCTTTTGTAACCTAGCTGGTACGTACGTAGAGTAAATAAAAAACAGACATGGCAAATATTTGTATTTATTTATTAATTACAATGTGTTCTTGTTACAGATGTAATATTGAAAAGGCTGGTGAGTGGTGGAGTGATTAGTGACTTGCTCTGCTGCACGTGGCTGCTGCTGACTTTGGCTGCCTCCTGGTGTCTCTGAAAAAATATAATTTGATCAATTTTGTGTTGCTTTCTCGTCCTGGTTCTCATGTGTAAAAAATGATTATTACTGTAGATAGTTTTATATATGATATTGTGTAGTTACATGTTATGTAAAATTAAATTATAATATTGACATGATTTTAAAAGAGCAACTATGGAGTTTCTTGACCGTTCTTCTTCATAGTTACTGTTTTCCGAATAGGTGGTAAATGTTTAAAATATGTTATGACGACTCAAAAGTGATTCGAGATGTCTAATTGAATAATTAAATGTTTGATGTAAAGTTTATTTGGTACTTGATTAAATAAACGGACTTGTGTATAAATTACTTAGTAATAGGTACTTGAAATGATAACAATATCCACATACAGTTGTTTACCGCATATTTTAGTTCTTATTTTTAAATATTTTACAAAGAATAGGTAAATAATATTTTCTTTTCTAGGTACACATCTGTTCATAGCTTGCTCTATGTGGACGCGTCACTTTTTTGTCGGCACATAACAAAGTTTTTGCCGACGTCATTAAGAATTGTACTCGTTTTAATTATTGTATTGAGATCCGATGTATATCTAGCGATTAGTGAATCGCTGGAATATCTGTTTTAAGCTAACTTTGATTAATTCATAGAGAATTAAGATATTTTACCGTTCAATTGTTGTTTTTTTTTAATTCTGTAATTGTACTGACAATAAACCGTTTTAACCAATTTTATAAGAATAGTTTCATTAAGTAATTACTATGACTCTACAGTATGAAACGAAGTCGCTTCCCGCTGTCCGTTTGTCTGTCCCCATGTATGTATGTTTAAAACTGTGCAACGGATTGTGATGAAGTTTTTTCATAGATAGAGTGGGTCAAGGTTTATTTGTTTATTGAATACATAATATATATTTTATATCAGTTTTACACCCTTGAGAAGCCAGGGTGGGTCGCTAGTTTGATTCATCCCAGTGTATAAAACATAGATAAAACCCAAATGCGCCGAATATATTTAACAACTATACAGTCGTTAGCACATAATCTAAGTCGTAACTCGCAACTTGAAGTGGAACAAAGTTGGAACAAGTGTTGGTGTTAGTTCCATTCGAATCGGAACACGTACCGCGGCTGGCAACATATTTACTGAATGTAAGTGAAAAACAACGGTTCCTATTCAAGGAAATTTACTAAGTACACAGTTTTAGTTTATGAATTACGGTTAGAAAATCTATACTAATACATATTATAAAGCTGAAGAGTTTGTTTGTTTGTTTGACGCGCTAATCTCAGGAACTACTGAAAAATTTTTTCGGTGTTAGATAGCCCATTTATCGAGAAAGGCTATTATAGGCTATATATCATTACGCTTAGACCAACAGGAGCGGAGCTACGCGGGTGAAACCGTGAAGCGCAGCTAATAATAAATAAATATTTCAGGACAATTTTCACACACGGCACGATCTTACTAAGCTTTCACTTGTGTTATGGAAACCAGATGGCTGATAAACATACAATATATACCTATATACATAATTTTTAAATAAATACTTATATAGATAATTAACACCCAGACACAGAACAGACATCTATGTTCATCACACAAATATTTGCCCTGGGTGAGAATCGAATCCACAAGCTCTGGCTTGGAAGGCAGGGTCACTACTAACCAAGCCAACCGGTCAGACGTAGTATTGGGGAGCTTTCAACCGACTTAAAAAAAAAGGTTATCACGTAGACTGACTATTTTTTTTTTTTTGGGTTCGATGATACTTGTCTTTTATTTGAAAGCTGATTACATGTATATTTGGTATAGTTATGAGTTATGACAATTTGAAATTGTAGAGTAATATACTATTTAGTAGATCCTTTATTAATAAAGAATATGTACAAAATGTTATCGTTGTTAAATTTAAACAACATTAAGGTGGTGAAATGTGAATCCATTAAGATATTCTTCTACAGTTATATTAAAAGTGCCTACATATGCCATTTAAGCTGTAAATATTATAATAAAATACGCAATTAGTTAGTGAAATATGTACTGATGCAAAGTCGGATACATTCCAAAGAATAATATTTCAGTTCACTTTAGATGACACTTATCCGATGCGTTCATATTGCAATAAAAACATCTTATACCTCTATAAATGCAATGCAAGCAGATTTAATCGCTATGTCGTTGGATTAAAATCGATAATTGTGTGAGGTGAGAATAAGGGTTTGTGTATGACCGTGACTTATTCGAAAGAGAAACTCCTTTTTATAGAAATGAAATCTTCCAAGATTTTGCAAGTGTTGCTATATTTAGATTTGTTTACGTAAACAAAAATAATGAGGCCACAAAGACTCTATTATTAGATCAAGTGGTAGATATTTAGATTTATTATGGAATAAATAATAAGGTCCCAAAAACATAAAATTTGGGTTCAATAACGTTTAAAACTAGTAAAACTTGAATAAATCCATGGACCAATATACTCTTAAAACCAATGCAATTTTAATTATTGTTTAAATAAATCTTACTGGTAATAATGTATGAGAAACTAGCAATATTATCACTTCTTAGCACTTCCTGAATTTCTTGTTAATTATTTAAATTACGATTCTTACATTTCTAAAAAATTATTACTAGATGTAAACTTTAAGAGGAGGTTCCCTAACATAATTTCTGGCACTGAGAGACCGGTTAGACCGCTACGGTGCTAGACGCTAACACAACCGTAATAAAGTTGAATATCGCGTGCGCTCTTTGATCGCGTTCGAGCTCGAACCTAAATCTCGTAAGTCTCAATTCTTATTTCGTTTATAACTAAAGTAGTTAATAATTGATCTAGAGAAAAAATATCTTGGGATTGGATAGTAAACTATATTTTCTTACTGTTAACATTTATTTTAGACATAAAGTCCAAGTAAATCTTAAAAAAACATGTAATAATCCTTAAAAATGGCATAATTTTTGAATAAAAAATGAATCGAGCGAAAATGTAACAATTACGTAACTGTCTTGTACAAGGAAAGAAAAAGACCCAATAAATCATAATATACTAAAGTTCCATTTTGATTGTATGTGTGACTGTTTCAGAATATTAATGCAAATTCACATAAAATTTTGGCAGCCTCCTCTTCTTCTTCTTCTCTAAAAAAGTCTTCAGCTAAACCGCTATTCTCGCACACGTCCAAACCGCTCGTGTATACCAAGCCTTAATCTACATGTATCACAGTGTAGAACAAGTATTATAATAATTCTGTTCAATTAAAACCCGTGATAGCGCCATCTCGTTACAGGCTCAGTAAGTTGCAATTTATTTTGCATAATTACGCGAATACTTGATAAGTGAAAATCATGACCTTTTGATCTTGAAAATAGATAAAAACTTACAAAAAATACATATTCTATTAAAATACATTTTTATAACTGAATAAATTATTATAGAACTTTTAATGACAATTTCATAAAATTTGCGAAATAAACTAATTTTTATGAACCACTAGCAAACCGGGCGAACTCCGTTTCGCCACCAGAGACACCTTTTCTTTTCTATAAACCTCACGGAGCCCGAGACCTTTCCAACGAATGCAAAACCGTGGAAATCGGTTCGTGCGTTCTGGAGTTATAGCGTCAGGAAGGAAAACCCGACTTATTTTTATATAGTAGTGAACCATTAATAATGAAAACCTTATACTAATTAATTATACTAATTAAGTCTCTACTTTAGTGCAATCGTTTAAACTATATAATATAACAATGCATTAAATATAGTCTTAAGCTAAATACAGATCATAATAGGTAATGACTAGCGACATCCATACTTAATATTATAAATGCGAAAGTAACTCTGTCTGTCTGTCTGTTACTCAATCACGCCCTAAGTACTGAACCAATTTGCATGAAATTTGGTATAGAGATATTTTGATACCGAGAAAGGACATAGGCTACTTTTTATCCCGGGAAATAGGATAGGTTTTATCCCGGAAATCCCACGGGAACGGGAACTATGCGGATTTTTCTTTGACTGCGCGGGCGAAGCTGCGGGTGGAAAGCTAGTATTATTATAAACACGTAAATTTACGCTTCTCTTCTAAAATATACCGATGTACTTATATATATACCTATTACATACCATATATGATATAACCAACCAAAAATTACATCATAACCACCAACATTCAAAAACCAACAAGCCACTTAACAAAATAAATTCAATTAAAACAGTTTCCAGGGGCTATAACATCCCTTCTCCACTGTAATCATTGATCAAAGTACACTTAAATAAATGTTCTTGACTCTGTCCTAACTAACGAGCAATTTAGAATGCATTTTATGTCAAATAAACTAACACGTGCTTCAACAATAAATAGATCTTGGCGACGATGGAGCGCGGCACAAGTTGTAGGAAAACGCGGGTAGAAATTATTTTATGAGAGTAAAGGTTTTTCGATGGATTTGGTTAAGTAGGTAGGTAGATCACGTTAAAGCGCGTCACACACGGTGAAGATACTATAATATTTTATCTTAAGATACAGTAATATTTTATATTACAGTATCCTGTTACAAATCATCCTGTTACAAATGACCCGAAATTAAATTTTGTGTCAGTGTTTCGGGTCATTTGTAACAGGATGGCGGTTCTACAGGGGTATTAGTACGCAATGTCAAAAAGAAAAATGATGGTCAGAACGCTGATACCGGATACCTTAAGATACTGTAATATAAAATATTACAGTATCTTAAGATAAAATATTATAGTATCTTCACCGTGTGTGACGCGCTTTAAGAATGGAAAAGAAATAAGAAATTCAAACTTTGAACACGTACAGTACATAGAGCTATAATAAACTTTTATATAGCCTACAATCTACATGATAGAAAAAAGATAATAAAAATAGAGTTTCAATTATAAATATATAAATTCTTTTAATTTTAAATGTAACTATTTGGAAATATCACTTAAACATTATCCCCTACGACGAAGGTAACAAAGTAGCGCCTAACGATCTCTACCACACAACCTTAAAAATAAAATCTATCAACTTATACCATAGCCCAGCTTCACCCGCGACCAACAGCTGCCTTTACTAGTGGATTAAAACAATTGATTAATTCAAGTGCAACACTGAATGGACTTTCTGGATCCCTTCCAGATGCTAACATGTCCTGTACACTATCTGGTTCTCTTTATACTATGCTATCTGTTAGTGTGTCTGTCCGGTTCTCAGAAATGGCTCTCATATTTACCCGTAAGTGCACTGCGGATATTTTATTGTTAGCATAATGATACTAATGGATTAACTTGGAATGTGTTGTTTTAAAAGTTGTTTTTAGATGGAGTAGTTGTGTTGAAATAATGTTCGGACAAAAGCTTGTAATTACAATAAAAAAATATACAAGTACAATGATTGATGAGGAATATTTTACTAGATTTCGCCCGCGGCTTCGTCCGCGTTTTTACAGAAAAACCCGCATAGTGCCCGTTCCTGTGGAATTTCCTGTATAATAATAGCCTATGTCTTATTCTGGGTCTTCAGCTACATATATAACAAATTTCACTGTAATTTTTTCATCAATGCATCCATCCATCCATCCATTTGTGAGGAACAAACTTTCGCATTTATAATATTAGTAAGATTAAAACATTATTTTATCGAGATAAACGTTTCAATAAATCATTACGTACGTGTTATCTGTTTACATTATGTTTATAATAAAATGTAAACATGCCAAAATTTATTTACATTCTCATCGAACTCTAGCGAAGTAGATAAGATACAGTCGGCTTCATTGATGTAATTCTAACTATAGTCTGTCCACTATAAGAATTGCTTTTTGACAGCTCGACGGGTGATACCAGAAGTGATGTCTAAAAGATTATCGATTGTGATACCATTTCAATTATAAATTCAAAATATTATCAAAAATCGAATTAGGTACGTAAATAATAATTACAACGTAAATGTACTAAAAAGATATGTGATAATAAGACCACATATCTATGCATTTTATGTTAAAACTAAACTAAACTAATATTTTATTATTTATTGGTTTCTATCTTACAATTTGGTTGTCTTTATGTTTAAATGATATAACTTATTAGAAGAGTTTTTCTGTATCGGATATATTTTAAAGAGTATTTCTATCGATTATTATAATCTATCGACCCATCATTGAATAATTCTGTGTAGACATCACTAAGTGGGCGGGGCCGGTCCATGAAGTACAATAATTATTTGTATGACATTTTAACATAGACAATACAATCCTTCATAGGCGTGGAGCTGTCAAAAAGCAAATAATATAATGGACAGAGTATAATAATATAAATGCGAAAGTAACTGTCTGTCTCTTCTTTACACCTAAACTACTTAACCGATTTGGATGAAATTTGGTAAAAAGATAGTTTAAAATGAGAGAGGATATAGGATAAGTGAAAATTCTACAGGAATGGGAGATATGGCTTTCCTTTGGCTTTGTACGTGAAGCCGCAGGTGGAAGGTAAGTATTCTATAAAATTAAACATCATATTTAATAGTTCTAAATATAGATTAAATCTATTTCCAAACTTGAACTGAATATTTGCGGTTCAATCTTCAGTTTAGTATTTGAGAGAGAATCAATTAATAAATAGTTTCATTTGTAAGCCAGAATTACAAAACTAAGTCTAGTAATGGTCTAGTATAGGTTTTTTGAGTTAATTATATTATATGTGGTATTATATTATTATCATTTATCTGAGGCGTGTAGACGTAGCGGCGCCTTAAAGCTTCGAAGGGAAGTAAAAATACTTAAATACAAATAAATAAATTCAAACAGATGATAACCGGTTATTAAGAAGATTAATTTCCTTATGCAAAATATAAGCTAAGTATCTCACCAACACAAAAAACGTGGAAATCACATTTAGTACAGGCATACCTTTGAATAATCGCGAAATAAATTACTACTTTTTTACTCATCATTTCGTTCATTTTAAAATCCGGTGTGACGAATTACATGAAATTATTTATTAAAAATGTCCTCTGATGCAAAAAAGATGACGTATTTCGGGTTATTGGCCTCGCATATTGGATGTAAAGGTTATCGTACACTTGCCACTGTCCAATATTCAGATTTACAAGCGTCAAGCCAGATTTGCGTAACTTAACGTTTATACAAACATTAAGTGATGGATGATCGAATTCTTTTCAACACAAAAATAAGTTTATTTTTTAATATTCGGTGCGTTTTATCAATTTAGATATTTATGTATATCGATTGCAAATCTATATGAGATATTAAAATTTGTATTGATATGATTTTGGAAACAGTTATTTATACATACTTGATTTGACTAGTCAACCACTGGGTTGTGTAAATTACAAAAAAATAAGCTTTTGAAAGTTCCATTTGTTGCCTATTTTAGCCTATCATATTGTATTTTTTTTGTTATGTCCAGTTACAAATAAGGAAATAATATCTCTGTTTCTCTAAGAAAATAATCTGTTTTCCAAATTGAATTTTATTTTTATTTTTCATTTAAATGCATTTTTTTGACATAATTGAAAACAGATTCAGCCTTAGTGAATTCTAATTGTGAAACAATTTAACGATATTCATAAATACAGATACTAACATAGATATCGAACCCTAGTATATATTCCTATTTTTGAACACACATGCAAATATTATGTTTAGTGAATATTAACAAACAATCAATATTATAGATTCCGTATACAGAGTAACATAATTCGATTGGCCGACGATAATTAAATTACAATTATTAGTTAGTAAATTAAATTGTAACATATTTCAGCTTTTCCGGAACTGAATTGTTTGTATATGACCACTATAATAATGCTGTTATTGATCGGCCTCATTGAAAGTGTTCAATGATATTTTTTGCCATTAACTATAGCAAACAGCTTTTTAGTTTTCAATCCCGATAATATTCGCCAAGTAGTAGGTTTTTACTTCTATAGGATCTTTATCCTATAGATTTTATAAAGATAAAATGGAATATTTATAAACTTAAGATAATTTTATAAATTCTCGAACAGTAGTCGCGTATCTAAAAGTGACGTGTGAGGTCGCGTGGTCTACAAGGGTATACCATTTTTAAAACAAGAAAAAGTACATAAATAAATTAAAAAGTCTATTTATTTATAAATCTTTATTACTATATATTTTCTATTTAAAATAATCAACAAAACATACAACCATATCTTTTACGATTAGAAAAAAAACTACAACAAAAAATTCCTTTTTTCAGTTGTCACATAATTCACATTATATGAGATAAAAAAAATATAATTATACATAAAAAACCTACTCTAATCAGTATTTTACAAACAAAATAAGCATACAATTTCAAAATGGTTAGAACATATAAACTTTTGCACATTGTTTCCTTTGAAATATAGAATTCTTAAATCTAAAATCATAAATACAATTAATATCATTTTGACTAATTAACACACGAGCAAACCCACAGTACATAACTAACACAGCCCACCAACAATTTAATAGACCCCTAAATGATAAACATGATTGTTCATTTGAGTCTATCACCCCCAAATTGTTATCGCTTCAAGTGTTTTGTTCCGGGTCTGACCCCTGGACATCCTGTCACGTATGATTGATGAACTCATCACTTTTGGCTTAATTAGACGGTCCAAACTGATATTATTTTGTTAGTGTCTATTTATGGGCAATATAATGGGCTAAGTTTGTTCGTTGTTTACTTGATTTAAATGTACCAACAGTTTATTCTTTGTGAAAAGAAAAGTGCAATGATCTTACCTCTATTGTATCTTATATATTGTACTGGTTTTTCATCACCCCTGAATGTTTATTATCAACTCTCAAGTCCGATTGTTTTGTACCTACACTACTTCGCTCTGCAAAGAGAATACAAATAGGTACTATCTGTCACTCTGTTAATCAATAAAATGTTGATGACGGATGAGGGTAGTCGTGAATTAATGCGAATATTACTTATTTGCCTACCCTCTTTATGTGAAATGAAAGCGGATGTGGTTACCAGCCTATACGTTTTTGTAACTTTTAATTTAATATAACAAAGTTACACAAAAATAGCGAACATAAATAGATTTTAAAAATTTACTAATACCGTGTTTTATTTCTAATTTACATCAAGATAAAATTGAATGATTGACTTTATCATCGTAATTGACGAAATAGACCAGTAAAGAAACAATAAAATAATATGGTGTTTAATTTCCAATTTTCAGAGAGATAAAAAAAATTGAATGATCGACTTTATCAGCGTAATTGATGAAATAAGAATATAAATAAACTAAATTCTAAGATAGTGAGGCGTCAGATACGTCTCTCATATTCTATCATCACGTCTATTTGTCAGCGTGAATCCAATTGACCTTGCTGACACCTAGTGATAATTTTATCTATCCCACACATGTATCTAGGTCTTAACTCTAGACATATCTAAACTAAGGGGACACTGTATGTAACCTTTGATCTCGATAATAGTGTTAGAGAAAATATTTATGCAATATATAACATACTTTAAAGTTTTAAGTCATAGTAACAATTAATAATGGTGAAAAGAGCGTTATTGATAACTATTTTTAAGATTAAATAAATACAGACATAACCCTTACATGCTATATGTGTTAATCACTAAAATTATTTCTCTGTTATGCGTGTTTTACGAATCCAGTCCGGTTCTAAAATTAAGATCATAAAAACTTATGCATATGTATGTGGTGTTATGTATAAAGATTATCCAAGACGTTCCAGTATATCATAAAATCACTTTATGATTAATTTGCCCAAGTAAAAGACTAACGAACGTATACATTACTATACTAGAATTCATTATTCATAATTAGCTCCTAATTAGTTCCATTCATAAGGCGCTAACTTCATAAATAATGGTGCATCTACACACTCATGATCGCCAATGTCTCGTCACTCAACGAAACGAACCACTGTTCACACATTCGTAGGTAGTACAGTAAGTTGGTGTTCGCCACTTGTGCTAACTAAGTCCGAAAAACTGCTCTTTACGCGAATACGCGAATCTCAAAGCTAATAACGATTACAAGGCTAAATACGAACTTACAAGGCACAAAACGAGCAGCCTCGCGAGGCAATAGGCTGCGCTTAGCAGTTCGGTCAGTGTGAACGTGGCACGAACAAAGCAAGTGCGCGTGCCGTCTTCGCCTCGCTATTGGCACGAATGTAAATGCACCATAAAAGCTGTATTCCACCACAAAGCTATTAAGTAGCTGACAAGGGTGACGTCACACTCGCGTGTCCAATAACGTACAAACGAACGTCGAAGCGATTCGATTTACAATTTTGACGGTCCACTTGACGTCGCGCCGCTGACGTCTGTAATTACATGCGGCTCCGCGTGGCGGCGCTAGTTGCCACTTCAGTTTGGATAGATTAAAAATACGACGCCCGTAAAGGGTTGAAATGATTTTTTTTATGCTAAGGATGATACAGACAGGTACTTATTATGTACGAGTGTCAATTAAACAATATTTGTTAACAGTCATACCTTCAATATCTACTCTGAAATTGAAGATTTAATCAAAAAAGTGCAAAATCAATAACATTAAATTACTTAGTAGATAGAAGAAACTAGATATCATTTTGTTTCATGTCTTTTTTTAATACCTATTTATAAGAAACTTTAATTCCTACGAGAATAAGGTGTTAGTTAACAAGTTTATAGCCACATATAAAATGGAATTTTCATTTCAAAACATTGGTTCTTACTTCAGAATTATAAAAATAAAAAGCTTCATCCTGCTTCATTTAACCCTGAAACAACCGCCAAATCAAAGCCAAGATTTAATTCAGATAGATGACAAACAGAAAACTCGCCACAAACACAATATATAATAATTTACATACAAACACCGAAGGAACCCGGTCCCAAATCCAGGGATTAACATCAAAGGACCACCGCAATTCTGAAAATGCGTTTTTATAGAATATCCTCTTTGATGAAGATTTTGTCGTGAAACACTCTGGAATTGAGGAGTTTAGCCGATTATATTCCATCTTGTTTCATGGGTTAGATACTTTGAGACGTTATTGGATCTCAGGATAGACTGGGCTTTTTTAAATTAAACGTTTATAGGTATCTTAATGGTGATAAGCTTTTGGGAGTTCGGGGATATCGAGATCCACGTGCAAGTTATTTTCAAAAGTGTTTGCGCGTGATAGTGACGTAATCATGCTCATTAGACTAGATGAATAAGTTTCTAATATAAACTAGCAATGAGAATAAATTTAGCCTACTCGTGCGATATTTACTCTTATCTTCTAATTAGAAACACATAGTAGGTATTCATTTAAATGTATGTAGATTGTAGACTGCACAAATTCTATATGTACTGCCGTAAAATTGTTGTAAATAATATTCACAAATATGAAAATGTATGTAATTAGGTAAATACATGACTAACATCCGCTACATTTACGCTGTTTGCTTGTTATGATTGTAGTAATATAGGTACATATAGGTAATATATTTTGAGCACAAAATGTTATTCTTATACATAGATAATAAATTTGAATTTTTATAATTAATATTATGGTTCTTTCCAAATCAGCCATAAAGATTCTTCCGTGCCTTCTTCACAAACGTCCTGATACCTAAGAATTATATCACCGATTCAAAAATTCAGTTTCTGCAAATAAGAAAAGAAATACTGTGGTTGCTTTTACCATCATAATATATCAATACATTTTTTTCTTAGTTTAAATATTCTGCGCTTCTGCCCTATGAATTGTTATGAATTATGCTTTAGTGAAACTAAACAACAATCGAAGACGCATGCTACCAAATACACAGAATTATGCGTCCATTTACATAGTTCAAATAAAATATTATTTATGTATAACTCATTCGATTACTCAAAACCAAATTGGATGAACGTAAATATTCGCCGAATATTGTATTCGCCGTTATTGTTAATCCAATAATTTACCCATTAAAATAAAACCGATGTGAAAATGAAATATCTGCTTGACATGTGGGAGCATTTTAATGTTTTATTTTTGGTTTTTAAAATGCGTATTTAGAAGTTGTTGGTTTTAAAACTGGTTTGTAGTTCTATGTATTCTATAAATTATAATGCACACACATACAAACATGATATTGTAACTGCAAAAGGCAGCTTTATTGCAATATAGCAGTTTCTTTCATGCAACCAGTTATGAGGTAAGACAGGTAAAAGTATATGAGAAGATGCTTACAAAAATCATCACATCATTACAGTTAAAACACTATACAAGAATGGTTGTTTCTTGCAACCTATGGGGAATATCTATGGGCTTATGTTAAGTGTATAAGAGTAAATGAAGGGCTAAAACATGACAAAAAATGAATTTCCGTTATAAATACCTTAGAATCAAATTACAGCGACTATTTGTTTAACCATGTTTATGTTAACTAGCGCTTTCATATGGCTTCGATTGTAAGACCTAGGGGGAGCGAGTAAAAAGAAAAAAATATTAAGCCGCCACAATATTCAGTACAAAAATGATATTTTATGCAATGCTATATCATACTTTGTTTTCATTAGAATGCATTTGTCGATAATAAATAAAAAACCTTTTAACGGATTTAAATATTTAATCAGTTTTGTGTAGGTCTTTAGTAGGTACCTAGATGATGTTTTCTGTTTCATACAGCATAGTGCAATTAATTATTATAGTGTTTTTACTTTTTACTGCAAGGACTGGTTCAATAAATCTATAAACTAAACCAATAAGCAACACAAATTTAAATGTTTGTTATTACGATTTATTACGATTGAACATACTAGGCACCTTTAAAAATACATACAATTTCCTACTACTAAAAACAAAAATACCTACAAATAAAATGATCATATATTTTCTTAATTTACAATCTACATATAAAAGCAATTCAAAATACCTAGCAATCAGATGGCATTGCAATAGAGTGCACTCAACTCCTCCATTTCGGTTTAATCCTTCTGTAGGTATGCAAAGCGACCGTTCGGAAACTACATAGATTAGCCGTTTTTGACGTGTTCTGAATTAATTGAAACAAACATCCATTTTGTTTTGCTATTGCAATGTAAGTGCAGGTATTGTATTGTTATAGAAAATAAAATAATAAGGACTAGGTACATGTGTAGGCGTTTTAGATCAGATAAAATGGACTTTTTCATAAAAATATAAAAAAAACATGCTATTTTACATTTGTTTAAATATAATTAGTAACAAGTAACAACCCACTAAAAATTCAACTCAAAAGCTTACACAAGAATTTAATTTTTAGTGAAATTTTTTTAGAAAGTTTATTTTGAGCTTTTTGAATTTCGAATAGCTTTGTTTTACTTTCAATATTGATTGCAAGATAAATGTTACCTCAAAGATTACTACTTTGTATATTTTATATACCTGATGAATAAATTCCCATCTCGTTTCTTAATAACGACGTAAAATTTGTACCACTCAAGGAATTATACGAATTAAATCTTCATTTGAATTAGGGATGTAACGATACCGATACCGATACCGATATATCGGCCGATATAATCGGCAAGCCGATATATCGGTATCGCCGATAATAAAACAACCGATACCGATATCAAAGAATTCAAAAAACCGCGCCCAATGAACGATGCGGGAGGCCGCCCGCGCGAGCGCACTTTGTTTTCTGAAAAAACTCTACCAATAGTAAACTTTTATTAGGTACTGATTATATGTTAGACCGGGAGATACTGACACAAAATTTCGAGTCATTTGTAACAGGATGGCGGTTCTACAGGGGTCTTAGTACGCAATGATAAAAAGAAAAATGATGGTGTGATCGCTGGTATCGGTGGTTTAGTCGCGTGGGCGTTAGCCGAACTCGTCGGAAAAATAGCGAAAGTCAAACGATTTGTAACACAAAAATTTTAGTATTTACCGATAGCCCATAAAAAAGAAGTAGGCGGTAGTGTCATGCCATACTTTTCCGGTGTGACTTACAGCCCGCCATACCGACGCGAATATGTTGATTTAAATAAAACAATTATTCAACCATTTTTACCAGGCTAACTTTTGCACAGGTAACCATCGTCGTGCAGCCATTTACGAAAATCGCCATGCCATACTTTTCGGACGATTCCAAATGGTCACCATACCGCCGAAAATCTGCAAATAAAATTTATTTCGCCAAACTTTTTGTACCAGTATTGCATTTGGATTTTTGGAGAGTATTTGATAAAATGTGACCATTATTATATTTGCCATACTTCTAGTAGGGGGAAAAAGTGCTGTCATACTTGAAAAATTAATTTAGTATTAATTTATATAAGTGAAGATTTCCAACACCTAGATCTTTGAAATTTTGTATTTATATTCTTTGATCCTCAAACTTCCAGGAAAAATAAGTGCCATACTGTTACAAATCGTTTGACTTTCGCTATTTTCCGACGAGTTCGACTAACGCCCACGCGACTAAGCCGCCGGTACCAGCGTTCACACCATCATTTTTCTTTTTGTCATTGCGTACTAAGAACCCTGTAGAACCGCCATCCTGTTACAAATGACTCGAAATTTTGTGTCAGTATCTCCCGGTCTATGTGTATTACTTAAAGTTTAACTGACTTTGTAAAATAATAATACTAAAATAAATGGTTTTGTTGTTTTTTGATTTGGCATTTTTATTTAAAAGAATACGATTAACAGTTGAGTCTCTGTTAAATGTTGGTAACTTTTTATGCATAATTCACATTTATTTTTCTACCAAGCCATCGATATCGGTATCGGTATCGGTATCGCCGATACATTACTACAAACATCGGTATCTGTATCGTATCGGCAAAATCATGTATCGTTACATCCCTAATTTGAATCATTAAATAAATGCTATCAACATTATAAAATATTAATTAGGTATGAAAAATATATTTTAAACTGTGAGTTATTTGACTCTAGTACTTAATGTCGTATGTAAAGAAGTAAATATTTTTCGAAATATATAAGTAGGTACATACCTAACATACATAAAAGCACAACTATCTAAGTACTAAAATGTATATATTTAGAATAAAACATTTGTTTTCATACATTCAATAAAACTATTCAGTTACACATAAATAATTTAACTTTGAATATTCCAAGAGTTCTTATGCAAATGTAATCTTCGTTAAGTTTAGATGTCTAACTTTTTTACGACACTGTAGATGTTGTAGATACTGCATTTAAATTTAAATGCATTAAAAGGAATTCCTCATGTCTGTTAACATAATTTTTAATGAGGTTAATTTAATTTGTTATGCTCGCTTCATTAAATTTTATGTGCTCGATGTTGAAGTATGATACTCAACCTAGATTTTTACATTGAAGATGATGCAAGAAAAAAGCCTTTTTAACTCTTTTCATGTTATGCTACGTTTATTTCTACGTTCTTTAATCTATTTGCGTGTTATCAATATCCAAATCAAGATAATGCGTCCAATAAGAAACTTAATACCGAACCCACCCAAACGCTGTAAATTCGATTACAGATAGCATTAAGCATAGCAAGCGCCAAGCGCTAAGTCGCTGAGCTTTTGCTGTTGAATAGTTAGCGTAGGCAGGAGACAAAGACCCCACAAGCCCGGCCACTTACCGCGACTACGTAGGTTTTTATTATCTTTATCTCCTTACCAACGATGCTGTTCAATCGAAGACTACGAGCGGCCGACGCACTCAACATAACACGTGCATTACTCACAAAATATTTTCATAAAAGCGAACCAAACGCACCCGACCGACCGCACCCCGCCCCCCTCGCCCGCGCCTCGCAAAACCAGTTCAGTCCGTGCCCGGTCGCCGTGCGCGTCGGTAGTTCGTCGAGGTGCCCCGCTATCACGTTACGATAAACCATACAAAACCAAACCAGTGTTGTGGATTTATAGTGTTCCTGTGAGATTGTGCCATTTCACCTTGTGATGTTTTGTGTTACGTTCGTTATAGTGTTGGATTTCTCTTAAAAGTGTGGGACGGGTTCCGCCTGCCGCGGCCAGACGCCTTTCCTCCGATCTCGGGATATCATTAAGGTATTTATTGTTACACCGGCTCATTGTTGTAAGGAATTCTTTCCAACATCGTGTAGTTGAATCGATAGTTTGAATTCGGTTGCCCGCGAGTGGCTGGCGTTCGATGCGTGCTTGTAAATGCGGTTTGTTGGATATTTATAAGGACCAAGGATTAGCGTAGTTGATGCGCGCAGCGTGATAGCAGGCCGTAAACATTCAGGAAGCAGGTTTAGACTCGGGTGTTCAGAAATGCTTAGTGGGCGACTATTAATTAGCTTACTAACGGTATTCTAAAGATGAAGCGATAATAGTTACTTATCATTAGTTAGTAATTAATATTTCACGTTTACATGGTTGATGTAAATAAAAGGTTTGAACTTTGAGGTGCCGCGGTCGAGTCAAATATCACAATACATTCAAGAAAAAGCTCTCACCAAAGCTTTTAGAACGTGAGCTTTTTTTTTTTAATCTCATACTTTTACCTCATATTTTGTGCTTTTGAGCTTTTTAAAACAGAGCACTGATATTTTACAAGCTTTTATTGTAACGCATACCTTGAACTTTACGGAGCTAGGTACTTATTAAGTTTGAAAATTGAAACGTTCTATTTTCAAAAATCTTGAGAGGGTATTATTACCTGCGCTTTACATACGAAAAAGGTATTAGACCTTTTTAAACAAACTAAAACGAACTTAGCGAGCTTTTACTAACTTAACCATATTTCATTCATTCTGTTGTACGGTCTATATTCCTTAAAAAATAATCATCATACAAAACACAAAGTTGCTACAAAAAGAAAAGACATTTCCCCAGCCTAATTAAAAAGATGCGCTTATGAGATTTGTTATCTGTGCCCAATAGATGGCGTAACTCCCGCGAAAACAAAGAGGTTTCATTAATTCGAAGGCACTAACAATTTGAATCGAAGCCTGCTAATTAAACAAGACATAATGGATAGCTCTGTTAACCCGATTTCAAAACAGTAATCAGTAACGGTAGGAAATTTGGATTTTATTACTAGGTATAATACAGATTCAATGAACTTTGTGTTACATAAGTTGTGTGTTTATATCTATTTCATGTCTTTTTTACATGTGGAATTATCGAAAGTCGGTAGAAATGTGTGAAATACCACGAGTGTATAAATATTTACCATATTTATCTAGCTTTGAAGGTAACGGTTTAGGTAATTTAAGCTTAAAATGTCCGGTATGGTGTAGTGGTTACCATGTAACATCGTCTTAGGTTCGATCTGTACCTAGTTATTAAGTGAAGTCCCGTGTCCCCGTAGTGGGGTAAGGGTCAGATGCATTATTCATACATCTGTTTCACTGATCGATTTTCTTTAGGGACAAGTAGGTGATCAGCCTTCTGTGTCCTGCCAGACCGAGACATTTTTTTTTCTTCGTCTCCACCGGGAATCGAACCCAGGACCCCTCGGTTCTACGCTCAAGCCCCAACCACTACCAAGGAGGCGGTCAAGGCGACCAAGGATCGATCGGTATTGGTGATGAATAAAAAGCCTAGATAAAGGTAAAAGGGTCATCTAATTGCCCGTAAACATATCGACCAGTGAAGCAGATTTTGATTGCGTCTGCCTTACACCAAAATAAACATACCTACTAACCTTACATAGGTAATAATAAGTAATAACGAATAAGGTACCTATTAGATAAAAAATAATGTAGGTAGATATAAAGTTCTTGAAAAAAGTTCTTAATTTTATCTCCTCCTTTATTTGTCTAGATAAGTTTCAGTCTACATGGGCGTTTTACTAGTCTGTACTTTATGTATTTTAAAAGCGTTTATAAGTATATAAATTATAAACAACATACTTAGGTACCTGATTTTATCCATTATGAAATATTATATATATGTACATATTACATACCTATATAACATAACAAATAAAACTTTAAAAATAGCTTTGTCACATCACATTATGTCAATAAAATTATCTTCCTCACCTGGCCATCAATACAACTCGGACATTCAATACTAAAATATATGTTCAACAATACCTTGAAAATACAAAGAAATCTATCGAATTTAGTCGTAAATGTGATAACGTTTTAGTAATAAGCATTCATGTTGTAAGCCATACCATAAATGGCTAGTTTATGATTATTTTATGCATTTACATCATACAAAAGTATGTTTTTCGATATCTATTTGTTATATTTTGTTTGAACGACTGTGACGGTGTAAGATCTAGGAAAAGACGCATAAAAAATTATTACCTCAAATTAAAGATTTATGGCATGTTAAATAGGTATAAGAGATAAACCAGCAAATTGATAATAAAACTGTCAAACTAGTAGTTCTGTAAGCGGATTTGCTTTCAAATGTCTGTCTTTTAACTTTTACTTGAATTTTGTAGATTTGATTTTCAATTTTTTATCTCCACGATTTTCAATCACTTGTAAATTGTAAGAATATCCACGAACATGCTTATTTCACATTCGTAGTTGAAACTGCACGTGTCGCAGGTTTCCGAACGCAGCCCCAAGCATTAATTTGCCGCGTAAAAAATCTCGAAAGCGTCCGGAAATGCGTGTTTCATTGGCAGCCGAACAGATGTCGACATATGTCGCGGCACTCGCGCTGCGTAGCCGTGGGCTAATTGAGTAGGAAAATAAAATTGTGGTTGCATCTATGTCATGGTGGAACGCCCCTACGATTGATGTATTGCCGCGCATTCTTTGGGGCGGATTTTGAAAATTTATGCGTTTTAAATTTAGAATTTTCGGCCATTGTTTTTCGTGCGCCTTCGATGAGCGCGCGTTTATTTTTTAAATGTGTTCCAGAATCTTCTAGAAGCGTAGCAAAATTTATCGGACAACACCAAATGAATATACAAATATTTATAATAGCTATGAAGCTGAATGCTGATGAAACAGACCACAATATTTATGTAGGGAACTAATGTTTAAAGTTAAAATAACATCTGTATTGACGGATTACATATTTAAACAGTAAAAGTGTCCCAAACTAATATAGAAAGCGTGCTTGTATTAAGTTAATTATATAATTAGTTAATATAGAAATTCTTATTTAAATATATTAACTAGTGCACGTTGATGAAAATTCCGAACACCTTGTTTAACAGGTGTTCGATTTAATCGGTCGATCCATACGTACCTAGTTTATTATTTTAATTAACATCATTGCAATATCTATAATCTAAACGATTTACATAAAATATGATACAAATATCTGTGCGCCATACTCATTCATATCCTGTCACATATAAATGTTGGCTGTGTCACAGATAATGTCAAACGATTTTATCTGATATAAGGATTCAAATGAACACGCGGCATGTAGCTATTTATTATTGAAATGTATTCTTGGCAACCCTTTGGCTTTTGTTATAGTTAATGCAAAATGTTTGTATTGTTTTTATGCTTTTTGTTATATTGTTTGGGGGATTAATAAATAATCCCTGTAAATCTGCATTAAAATTTTCGTTCCCAAAACCGAAATGGGTTCTGTTATATTATAGAACGTTTAAATTATACGAAGTCCTTTTTAAAAATATATCCTGCATTTTGAATAAAGAAAATATTTTAAATTTAGAATTCAATTTATTCTTAAAATATCGGGATGATATCGGATACAAAAGCATAATAGCGTCTTAATGTCAGAACACTAAAAACATGCATTGTTTCTTATGGGAATATAAAACGCGCTACTGTTAACAATTATGAACAGAATAAGTACCAGTCTGACGAGATGTTACTTATCTCAATGGTATTTAACAGTAAAAAATACTGGATCATCCAGTCCCGTTATACCTCGGAGCAATTATCAAGCCTGGAGAAGTAACAATTAATTGAACAATATAGCACTAGTTTGGCCTTTTTGGCTTATGGCAAAATGTCATGCGAAAAAAGAGGACAGATATATGTCAGTTCGACAGTTTGAAATGACATGTGCCCATGTCAATTTGTTTCAGTGACCAGTCTGGTCACGGACGCATGTTGATTTTAATTATTATTTTTGAAATGAAAAACGAGTGTTTTAGTTTAATTTGTTATTTTATGAAAAGACAATTGACTAAAGATAACATGGCTTGTGTTGCTTACGGCTGTAAAAGCCGTAGTAATGTGAAATCGGACGAAGATAGAAATTTGTCATTTCACAGGTTAGTGTTTTGATCAATTTTTTTGTTAATTGTATGATAAATAAGTTAATTTACCTTATTTTCTTAATCATCTATGTTTTATCTAACCGTAATCATTGAAATGAAATTATAATCAGCTTAGTTTTTAGAAAAAATGCAAAATATAACTTCCATAGTGATGTGCAATTATCGATACTTGAGTAGGAACGAAGTACTTCATTGATAATGACTGCTTTAGGTTAGGAGTAAAAAAAGGTACTTATTTAAGTATGGATTTTATTGTTATTTGCAGGTTTCTGGCTTGAGAACAATTAAAAGATGTTTGAGTTAAAGCTATAGCACAGGAAAAATTGGAAGCCTTCAAAACATTCTCGGCCTTGTTCAAATCATTTCGAATCAGACGGGAAGAAAAGTAAAGTGCTTTGCAGAGATGCTGTGCCACAAGTTTAAGGTGGCATCTATTTTAAATAATAAATATTGTAATTTGGTAATTAAGTATCGAAATAAAATGTTGTTAAAAAAATAAATGTTTATTGCACGCCTCATAAGCGAAGCGTTGAGGTGGGTACTACTGTCACTTCGCGCAAAACATCTGATTTTTCAAACTTAAAATATCTTTATGTATCATACATTGCACTTGTAAGATAATACATACACACACATATTAAGAAAAAACACTATTTTTAACGTTTTTGTTTTATTTGAAGCAATTTATTTTAAACTTGTACCAATTTTTTCCTGTGGGAATGAGTTATTTTCCTGTGGTAAATTGTAGCTTATATGTTATTCTGATGTTTAAACTATATAATTGTAAAGTTCCATAAAAACTCATTCAGTAGTTTTTACGTGAAAGAGTATCAAAATATGTCCATTCTTATATATTTTTGCTTTTATAATATTAGTAGGATACGACTATTGATTTGTAAAAAGATCAACTAGGTGGAAGTCAGATTCGCGCACGAAGGGTTCCGTATAATTCTATGAATGAATCTATGAAAACAGGAAAAAATACGTACCTTTTTACGAAACCATAAAAACAACCTAAACCGAAATACCTTATAATATTTTTTTATAAATACCACTACCATACAATGCAAGGCAGTCAATACGCATCGTAAATGAATAATTCCAAATTAAACGAATCTTAAAATTTGAAATTACCTATCCATAATTCAAAATTAAACGAATCTTAAATTATCTTCAAGCAATTTTATAACTTTAATTAAATTTTTTTATTTATCGATATTTTAGTATTCGATAAAGTAAAGGCAAGCACTACCTTTTTAGAACAAAAAGTGGCTACATGTGGATTTGAATGCCAAGCAGATCACAGTGTGTTGTCTCTTTCTATCGCATTAATTAGGGTATTGAATAAAAGAGAGCCACTATATAAGAAACGTTCAATTAATTGTTACTTCTCCAGGCTTGTTAATTGCTCCGAGCGTTATACAGTTATGAATTCTGACCATAGATAACGCCTTGTGGTCTACTTATTATGGTCACTTAATAGTCGAAGGTTTTTCATTAATAACATTAACATTTCTGATTACGTCATATTTCCGTTATTTGGTATTTAATAATTATTTTGTTCATATATTGTTAAGAAACGGAATAAAACATGCTATTTGAATATGACGTATTTCAATTACTTAAATCTTCTTCTATGAAACATTTGAATTCCGGTTTACGTCACTTTATTTTAATGTTAAAAAATAGCACAAAGAAGCCCAATAATTCTAGTTTACTTAGCTAAAAAAGCAAAATATTAAATTATAAATAAGGCAGCACTATTTCTAGGTCATATCGCTGTTATGATGTACTCTGCAATTTGTTTATAGTCTGTAATTTTGTACGACGTTTGCAAGCCAGTGACATCACTGCTAATAAAAAAATAAACCAATTTTTATGGCGGGAAATTGAACGTCAAACTTACTCGCCGAAGACATTATTATTCATAGAGTCGTCCCTTCAATGAGCGTTGGTAACTATTTATGTAACAGGAAAATGTTAAAATTGTGATGTAAGATTGAATCATGATTTTAAAGTGCTTATGTTTATTATTCAAATTACATTGTCACATAGAATGTCTACTGCAAGTGCAGTTTGGATTGTTAATGCGTTAGTGTACTCGTTTTTACATTGAAATTTACATTTATTTAACAAATCAAGTTTAAATATCATATTTCAATATCATCATCGTCTCTGAGTCTAGGGGTCAATATGTGTCCGAGATATTTGAAATTAAAGACCCTCCCCAATGGCACTCCGTTCAAACATATTGGGGGTAAAAAATGCGTAACTCGGCGCCCAGACTCAAAGACCATGACTTCACTTTTCTTAGTATTGTAGACCAATCCATGAAGAGCAGCGTACTCTTCACAGATGGCCACTAATCTTTAAGACCGCAGACTGAAGCACTCGGCAACGCCATATCATCTGCGTAACTTACATTGTTGATGCAAACTCCATCAATATGACAACCAATCCTTTCGTTGCTGAGTGATTCGACTATGCGTAAACAAATATATTTAGTTATAGCTGTTGATTTGTTCATTGACATTGTTAGGTCTGTGGTCGCATAGGATGACGATGCATGTTTATTTAATCTAAATATTACTTGGAAATATTATATTTAGGACACACGAAACGATAATATAAATACATCAATGCAATAGTTAGTATAATTTATCGATGAGAATATTAAAATTGGGTATGTACCTACTGTAAGTATACCAAAAAGATTTTCGTAAAAACATTGAGTAGAAATTACTCTGACTTAAGTTTAAGTTAAGTTTATTACAAAGTTAATTTGCAGCACCGTGATATCCACCAACATATAAATAAAACAAAACTTTAAATGCACTCTGAGTAATGAGTTAAACGAAGATTTAAACCCCGATCACAGTTGGCATTAATACGCATTTAAACGCATCAAGTTAACTGGACGTTCAGTCAGCTGTTTAACACTTTAAATTACACCAATCTGTTGAAATTCCCAAACACTTATTGTTTTTTTACCAACTGCGTAAAGTTACACTGGGGCACGCCTCAGGCTACATGATTTTAAGAAAGTTATTTTATTGTTACCGTTCCGTTCCCTACAATTTTGGATCTCAGGTTTATTGTATATTGAAAGCGAATATCAGAATTCAGGTTGTATAAAGTAACTAGGCATCCGTTTATGGCTTATATGAAAATTACTTGGGTTTGCGGGATTACCTACTGTTCAATTTTATATGGTGTTATTCTTTACGGGTTATGTATAGGGCATGCAGAACCGAGTCCGGTTCCAAGTTTCTGAAACCCGGTTCCAAATCGAGCTCAGAACCGGGTAGAACCGGGTTACCCGGTTCTTTTATAATACTTCGGAAAAAAATATGAAATTAAACAAAAGTAACTGTAAAAGTACCTGATGGGCCTTTTATTTTACGCGGCTTGTGTCTTATTTTATTAAATTAATAAAGAAACAAAATTTCAATACTTCTCTTTATTTATCAGTCTTGTAAAGTACCTTTTTATCATAATAGCACATAAAATAAACTTAAACCTTATTCATTAACTGCAAACTGTAAAGCAAAAAACCGGCCAAGTGCGAGTCGGACTCGTGCTCCGAGGGCTCCAAACAAACCTATTTTTTATCATGTTGTAACTTTAAAATTTTTGTTTCTAGCAATTTTTCCTATAACTGTGTTATAAGACGTTACTTTTACCAAATTTAAAGGCTCTGTGTTCATGAAAAGCCCCAGCTGTAGGTTTTGAGTCCCATGCGGATGTCGCGAAAAATTTGCGAAAATTTTCAGCATTTACGGCTGTATTTTTTGATGCGTTGGCTTGTGTTTTAGTTTGACTTTTTCACATTTAAAAAGGGACCGAAGACTTGAGTATTCGATATAAATTTCAGCTTGATACCAAAAAAAAAACATGACTGGATCATTGTATGAAACAGTAGAATCAACAGCTTTTCAAATTCACGACAAATCTAATAAAAATATTTCTGTAGCCTAATTTTTGTCATTTTCGAAGCCTAATTTTTTTTTTTTTTGGTAATACAACCGTAGGAAACTTATAGCATCTAAGGTTAGACAACCAATCAGAGCCACACTTGAGGCGCGGCACGAAAATTAGCGATGCACGTGAGTCTGACGTTGCCAGATACAATAAATTTGTTAAAATAATGCAGCAAAATATAAATAATACTTCATATTTTAATATTTTGGTCGGAACCGGGAGAACCGGGTTTCATACTATTCAGACCCGGTTCTCAAGATCATCAAAAAACCCGGGTTTACCCGGGTTTTTCAGAACCGGGTAAACCCGGGTGCATGCCCTAGTTATGTAGTAGGGCTGATTTTAATGTATGGTAAAATGATTGGCCGGAGTTGTATAAATTTGTATGTACTTTATATCAATATTCAACCAAATCACTGCTTAATAGCTTATTATTGTTATACCTAAGCAAAGACGGCAATGTACATAATCTTACACTTAAATAAGCTATTACGTAAAGAGATAATGAAGTTTTAATAACGTTATAAAGAAAATTATTTAGATATAAAGCAAAAGCGCCATATAATAAAACTAAAGCCTTAGATTATAACTTTCGACAAAGGCGACGGTGTGCGTAAAACTCAGATGAGCGATCGATTTACGTAACACCACTTTATGAGGTTCTCACCAAAATTTTATACACCGTTCGACGTTCTTGCGAGCGGTAAAACTTGCTATATATTGCCTTTTTTCCCCACTAACGCTGTCCGGATTTGCGTGCGAAACGAGTAATGTATCAGCCTCGGCGATACCGTCGTTAAATTCAGACGCAATCGAGACAGTGACTCTGCCATCTTGTTCCCGGGGTTTTACGAGTTTCGTATGACTCTGAAATCGGCTCGAAGGTTATTTCCGCAAATTCATTGCAGGAGTTGCTGGCTCATCAAAATTTTGGAAGCTGCGCGCTATTAAGTCGAATCGTTCGGGAACGATCTTTAAAACAAACAAGGTTTATGACAGCAATCCGGCTGAAAAACAATTTTATTGTATGACGAATTTGATTAAAGCAATTCCGTCACGTCATACGATTATTATTTGCGTGCAACGTTGTAATAGGCAGTACTTTATGAAATACATAATAATTAAAATTGCTATTATTAGCAATTTAAAATTTCCTTTATATAATAAAATGAGTTGTGAAAGCTCCAGCGATAAAACTATCCTAAAAAAGAAACAAAACATTATAAAGCAAATAAAATGTGATCGCTGATTTGTTTCGCGATCCCTTATTATTTCTGTATTTTTATTTTCTGTTGAACACCTTAAGAATGTAAGTGCCTTCTGTACGGCAGGGAATAAGAATAAAAAGAATAAAATGTGTCACTGTTTCGCATCCCAAGTAATACCAATGTCAACGCCAGCTATAAACATCAGGTAAAAATTGGATCCCAAAGTCGCCCCTTTGCATTCAGGCCGGGATATCGCGTGTCTCTTCCACTAATTGGCTCCACGAACACGCTAGCTACACTCCGGACAAAACGGAACACCAAATATTTGTCATTTAAAAGAACCCGAAGAATTTAAAAGGTATAAATTAGGCATGTTACGAAATAATTGCACTTTTATTTCGCTCGTAAGTATCCCGTTTCGAGACACTCTAAACGCAATCAAGTTTGCGTCCTTCCCGAGTTAAATTGAGACATTGAATGTTTTCCATTTTCTTTTCTCTCCAATTCCGAGCCAATAGCAAAAGTAAAAACGCTCCCGATACCACCAACGTGGAAAGCAATATACGACCTCGTCGGAGAGAGCCGTTTCCTTTAATGTTTTCATGAATCTCGGAAACTAAAGAGCGTGTAACAACGTATCTGTTCGTTGCCTTTTAATAGCTCGAAAGCGAACAAACTGCCAAGTATTAAGTTTTATCAACCATCTGCACGAGTGTCACGTCTTTATTACTACTTATTCTTTGTCCTCATGAATGCAGCGGTCGCATAGATGCGATAGATGTATTATTGCATCCCGTTCTTCACGCGTGGCCTGTGCTGCGTGCAATGCGGTGCGGTTACACGCTCCATCTCGAATGCTTGCTTATGGTAAAGCGAGAACTACGGCGCTATGCAGGTTTGTGCATGCTTTAGTCTGGACCCCTGCGTACGTACAAGCTCGAATGCCACAAGGAACTGAATCGTCTAGTCGTATCATAAGGGACGTACGACCTTTCGAGCTGAAACCCGTATAGGTGTTCGATTTAATAAAAAATGGCGTACCTGAACCGGTCCCTTGGCGTGTTTGTACATTTTTCTTACTCTTGTGTAGGGTTTTTGTTACGGATTTCGATTGAGATAGAATCGCAAGCGTTATTAAAAAAGTTTCTCATGTAATTCTCGTGGCGACTCCCGGCGCCCGCGGATTTTTTGGCGATTTATCGTTTTCACTTCGGTTTGGGGTTTTCTTTATTTATTAGGATATTAAAATGCTGAAGTGTGGTTCTAACTTTTTAGCTATACAATGTTTTATGAAATATGTCGTATCAATCTTTTGAGTTATTACTACGAATACCATTATTATTGTATAAATATAAGGTACATGTTATAAAAAAGAAACGGAACCATATCTATTACACGTACAAAAACAAAAGGTTTTTGATCCCGCTCAAATCGATTTCCAAAAATTCCCATACGAATACAACAACGTTACGTGTCCAAAGGAATCGGAGCATGTGACGTGTTGGCGCAATTTAACAAATAAAAGCTCCAATATGGCCGCCCAGTCACAGCTGACTCAGCGTCACCTTACTATCGTCTATTGTTGTTGAAGGGACTTTTGGTTTATGCGTTTGTTGAGTACATTTAAACTGTTCACTTCAACGGTTGGGTTTCAACAGGCTATTGCCCGTTACTCTGCTTGCGATTGAATTGATATTTCAATTGTACAATTAGGTTGTAGCTTGTCTTTCTAATCACGAAACAATCTTGTTCTTAATCTATTGTTAGACTTTTCTTTAATACTGTTCTTGATGAACTTAAAACAATGTTTTATAAAACAATTAGGACTTAAACTACTATGAATACTATTTTAAAGTTAAATCGCGTAGGTTTATTCATTTTGGTTGCGTGGGTTTGTATTACCTATTTAGTATTTATTTCTGAACATTTAAAGTTTTTAGAAAAATGTTGCTCAAGTAATTTCAAATTTGTATACGATTAAACAAATAGATGTAAATATGTAGGTATGTTAGGTGTGGTATGTATACTATGAATGTAGGTACAATTCTGCTATCATGTATCATCCCAAACTATAACATCCTACCTATAACTAACTAGTATTTATTATTTCTAAATATGTACAATATATCTGCTAACTGTACAACTATTTAAATACCCTTTATATCCCTTCAGTTTGCTACCTGCGAGATAAGTCCGTTTGTTTTAGATGCAGTATTGTTCTCTTATCGCTTATCAATCCCTTTGTAAACTTGTAGCTGAGTTTGAAAAATATTTCGCAGATGCTTGAAATAAGTTGAGATTTAACGTAGGTACATATTAGCATTTGACTCGCCTGTGTTAATAGTTAGTACTCTGTTGTATATTTTATACTTAAATAAAGGTTAATAATTACTAATTAGTATGAAGGTTTAAAATATACACAGGAACAAGTCGCTGATATCACTATTATTATAAGTTTTGTTTGCTTTAACGTCTTGTATTCGTTATTCATATGTAATTTCATTTATTTCAGACTAAATCAAATAGGTAATTTCTATACCTGGAAATACCTATGTAATTGTTAGCCTTGCGGGCTATTGAAACATGCTAAACCGTATGTCTTGCAAAAAAGGAGTTCTCGGAAACGTATCTCTCAAATGGATGGCCCGAATTCAATGCAATTTTTTTACTTGATGTCATTTAACATTGAAAACAGTTCATTGACACGAAGCCAACCAATTTTATATATGGTCTTATTATTACCTTATTTAATATACGGATCATGTTTGATTCGTCATGACTGTATGTCTGTATGTCAGTGACAATTGAATCTAATAGAGGCAGTACTCATTGTGATGCTAATGTTATTTGTTACATTTCGTAACTTCAAAATGGAGAGGCGGGTATGTTTGTTATGTTAATTTTGTAACGTGTAGCGTTCGCTAATGCCAATCGTTATTTATAGTTTATAATAAATGTAAATAGAATAATATTTTTGAAATATAGTTAACTAGCTTTCCGCCCGCGGCTTCGCCCGCCTTTTCAAAGAATAACCCGTATAGCTCCCATTCCCGTGGGATTTCCGGGATAAAACCTATCCTATGTTTTAATCCAAGTTAATCTCTATATATATGTGTGCTAAATTTCATTGTCATCGGTTTTGTAGTATTTGCGTGAAAGAGTAACAAACATACATACACATACATCCATCCTCACAAACTTTCACATTCATAATATTAAGTAGGACAGATGATTGATAATGAACTAGAGTAGAAAAATGTATTATTATTTTTGTTATATTTTATGTACATAATCAGTTAATGGATATTAGATAGATAATAGAAATTGACTTCATGAATTATATTTATGTAGGCGCGATTACAATTTTCATCATCAAGAATACCTACTTATTGGTGATGAAAATTGCTTTTTCTTCGTCACACTGTCAATATGTACTCGTATGTATGATATTATGTAAGTACATATAATTAATTACATTAAGAGCTCCACAATTAAATAGTACTAGACAACACAACAAAGCATGCAGAGTGAGCTTACGTAAGTACACACAAATTAAGTTTGAGCTTTATCTAATGTAGCTTAGTAAATACTAAATATGTAATGATAAGGAATTGTGAAATATTTAAATACCCTGAATATTTCATGTGAACTTTACAAACTAGGAGTGGATAGTTTATGACTGTTTTAATGTTATTTGAAATTATCAGTGCATATATTTAAATAGCTGAGCTAGGTTTCGATTTTGTTATAACTTTAGGTGATATGAAATTTAAATATTTATGAACTCAATTCAATGTTGTATGTTTATCGTAATCTGTGACTTCAGACATAATCGAAAACTTATTATGTTTTTCAATATGTACACTTAAAATGAATGCCATGATGATGTCAATTACTCAGTAATTTTTATTTCATTCATGTTCGTGTAGTTGTTCCTTATCTATGCGTAGACTAACAAACATCAGTATCATAAACCAGATTCATGAATTGAGCTTTGATACATAGAAATAAACCCTAAATAACCGTGTGAAATATTCGCAATACAATTTTTACCTGCACATAATGAAGACGTGAAAGTTCTTTGAACGTATAAACTTATTGTGCAATCATTCTATCCCGCTCTTTAATCGTTGTAATGCATATATGTGTAAGAGAGATATTAACATCGCTTATGTTTTGTACAAAGGGCAGATGTGCCGACTAACAGGTATGAGCATGCACTGGTCATTTACTGTTAATATGTTTTAATGGGTCTTATAACGAAACGTTTTACCTTGTGTTGGTTAGGTATAGGTTTTAATTTTAAGCTTGGTTTTAATAGTTAGTTATCAATTATTATTATGGGTTGGTAACTCATAATAAACCAAGATGAAGTAGTTTAAAGATGAAGGAGAATGTGCTTTATTCGTTTGTGAAATGTTTTTCAGTAAAAAGCTTTCTGCGTTATTCGTAGTTTACTATTTTTTTGTTCTATACTTACGTAGGTATACTATTGTCATTTTTGTTATAGGTAATTATTATTATAATACCTTCCTATTAAACAAGTTAATTTTGCATCAGTAATGAAAGATTACGATTAATAAATAAATAAATAAAAAATAAAATAAAATAAAAAAAAATAAAAAGCCTTTTATTCAGATCCACATTACAATTATTATAATATGATTCTAATACAAATAAAACTTAAAATCTAATGTAAACGTTAATCTAGTCTCTTATTTGAATTTTGCTTATTTTTTGTAGATCTGTTTGCCAGTCGACAAAGGCCTCCTCCAACCGTTTCCACTCATGTCTTTCTTGGGCCACTCTGTTCCATGTGACGCCAGCCACTTTTCTTATTTCTTCATCCCACCTTTTTTGCGGTCTACCTCTTTTCCTCTTACCTTCTCTAGGATACCATTGTGTTACAGTTTTGCTCCATTTATCTTTTCCTCTTACCGTGTGTCCTGCCCATCGCCATTTCATCCTTCTAATTTTGCATGTAATGTCTATGACCTTTGTTTTGCTTCTTATGGCTCGATTTCTCAGTCGGTCTGATTTTTTCACATTTAGCATGCTCCTCTCCATTGCGTATTGGCATGATGAGAGTTTGCTAGTCGCGTTTTGTGATAAGGACCAGGTTTGGCTGCCGTACATGAGAACTGGTAGTATACAAGTATTAAATATTTTACTTTTAATATTCACGTGAAGATTTTTATCTTTCATAATCTCTTTCAAACTCCAGTACCTCTTCCAGGCATTAGTTATTCTTCTTTCGACTTCTTTGCTCATCTGATTCTCGTCTGTTATTAGCTGTCCCAGGTAAATATATTCGTCTGTGTAATCAATTTGGTTGGTTCCCAAGTTTATGGTTATTCTCTCTCCATTTGTCATTACTCTTGTTTTTTCTGGGTTCAGTTTTAATCCTACTTTCATGCTTACCGTTGACAATTCCTTTATCATTTTTGTTATATCTTCCGAAGATTTTGCAAATAGCACAATATCATCTGCGAATCTCAAATGAGTCAATGAGACTCCGTTCACATTGATACCAAGATTTTCCCAATTTAGACGTCTGAATATTGATTCTAGTACCGCCGAGAATATTTTCGGTGACAGGGGATCTCCTTGTCGTACGCCTTTGCCTACTCTGAAAGGTTCACCCGTCTGTTCTAATTGAATTCTCGCAGTACTCTGGCTGTAAACATTTTTAATTAAGCGGATGTATTTATGTTCGATTCCTTGTTCTTTTAATGACTCCCATATATTTTCGTGAAATAAAGAATCGAATGCTTTGCTGTAATCGATAAATGCGATATAGTAGGTGCATTGGTATTCTTTATACTTCTCTATAACTTGGCGTACAACGTGAATGTGGTCGATCGTTGAATAGTGTTTACGGAAGCCCGCTTGTTCGATGGGTTGGTGTTCATCTAATTTTCTTTCAATCCGATTGAGTATGATCTTGGCAAATACCTTATATATGTTGGACATGAGGCTAATAGGGCGGTAGTTTCCAATTTCATATTTGTCGCCTTTTTTATATAGTAGAACAATATTTGATTCTGTCCATTGCCGTGGGATGGTTTCCGTATTTAATATCTCGTTAAACATGTCGGTGAGGATTGGTGTTATAAAATTTTTACATTCTTTTAGGATTTCGTTGTTTATACCGTCGGGTCCTGGTGCTTTGTCTCTCTTCTGACTATCTATAGCTTTTATTACCTCAGTCTGGAGGATATTAGGTACATTTGAGGTTTCCTTTAGTTCACTTATATCCCGAGCTTCGGTGTATTCATATATTTGTTTGTAGTAAGATGTGGCGATTCCTAATATATTTGTTCTGTGGTGGTTCCATTGTCCTTTTTCGTTTTTAATTTTTGCTATCCAATCTTTGGAATTTGTTAATTCTCTATGAGCTTTTTTAACACCTCCTGTTTTGACTATATGTTTTTCGATAATTTCCATTCTACTATTTTTCCTGTCCGTTCTTATACTTTCTTTGATATCTTTACTTATTTTAGCTAAATGCTTTCTTCTGTCTTTTACTTCTTTTGCGTTTATTAACTGGTTTCTTTGTTCTAGTAATTTCAAGGTATTGGTTGTTAACCATTTCTTCGGTTCAGATCTGATCTTAGCTATGTGATGTAATTGGTCTTTAATAGTGTTCTCTATCCAGTTGTATTTCTGCTGAGTTCCCAAGGTCTCTGTGTTGTCTTTGAAGTCTGTGAATTTATCTCGTAAGATGACTACTAATTGCTCTATTTGATGTTTGCTAAGCTTACCAATTGTTAGTTCTTGTCTCGGTCTAGGTTTCCTTGGTTGTAATGATTTTATTTCAGCTCTGATCAGTTTATGGTTGGTATTGTAATTTAATCTGTTAATTACGTCAAAATTTGTTACGCAGTTCTTTTTATTTGTCATTATAAAATCGATCTCATTCTTTGTTTTCCCATCTGGTGAAATCCACGTCCACATTTTCTTTGTATTTTTTTTGTATATTGAGTTTAAAATAGTTAAGTGATTTTCCAGAGCGAAGTTTATTAGTTTTTCTCCGTTTCGACTTCTATTTTTATTGCTGTAGGTAAATGGTCCTAGTACTGTATCTTCTTCTGGGCGCTTAGCTCCAATTTGGGCATTAAAGTCTCCCATGACAATTAGGTTTTTGTTGGCATGTTCTTGGATTGTGTTATTTAAGTCAAGGTAAAATTTCTCAATTGTATCCAGGTCGGATTGTTCTGTTGGTGAATATATTTGTAGAATAGACCATGAATCTTTATATCCAGGTAACTTTATATTCATCATTGCTATGCGCTCCGAGATTCCAATAAATTCTTCTATGGATTTTTCAAGGTATTTTTTTACTATGAAGCCCACTCCATGGTGGCCTGGCGTCGTTCCGATATGGTACAGTAAGAAGTCTGGCTGAGAAATAATTCTTTCTCCCATTCGTCTAACTTCACTGAGACCGACAATGTCCCATTTAATTTGTTTTAATGCATTTGTTAGTTCGATTAGATTCTCTTCATTTTTCAGTGTGAGAACGTTAAGGGCGGCGACGTAATATTTTGTCTCTGTGTTTTTCTGTATTGTTGGAGGGTTGCGGTCTTTATCCCCCACGAGGACCAGTCGGCTTGGGGGAAAATTTATTTTTTCTGTTTGTTTGTTGTCATAGTTAGTTTGAGTTTTCCGTTTTCCGATGAATTGCTATTGTTGATTGGGTGTAGGTTTATTGGTGCAAGAACTCGATCTGGGTCTCATTGCATCAAAGGCATTTTTCCTGTTAACTTTGGCAGAAAACAGAACTTGATGTTTTTTAGGTTGAGTTTTGGAAGGTGATGGTGAGGTCGTTGGTTCTCTTTTTCTTTTATCTGTGTTAGACTCTTTGACTACTAGTTTGTCGTAGATCAAGAAAGCTGTATTCCCCTTTTCTCGTTCTTCCTTTAACTTCGGTAGCAATGCCTTTCTTTTCTCCAAAACTTCCTTCGAGTAATCTTCTGATACATAAATGTTCTTAAATTTCTTTTTATTCTTCATAATTTCATCTTTTCTCCATGAATTTAAAAAAGAACACAGCACCGGCCTTGGTTTATTCTGAACTATATTTTTTCCTAAGCGAAATAATTTGTTTACTTCGGATTGCTCTAAACTTATGTTTAGGTCTTCTTTGAAGGCCGTCTTTATATTTTTAAATAACTCAGATGTCGAGTTTTCTCCCTCTTTTAGTCCGAAAATAATTATGTTGTTACTTTTATTTTCTCTCTTCAAGTTTTCCATTTCTTTTTCTAAATTACTCACTTTTTGTTTTAATTGTTCATTTTCTTCGATAATGGGAGTAAGTTTTTCATCCATCCTATCCAATAAGTTTTTAGTAAGTGATTCAGTTAGTTCAGCTGTTTGTCTCTGCATTTCCGCCTTCATATTGTCAAAAAGTAATTGGAATTGTTCCTCCATATTTTATGCAAAGTATGTGGAATGAAACGTAATAATGACAATATTTTTTTGTGTAATAGCAACACTGGAGTTGTTACCAACATAAGACGACAACAACGTCAGTTACGTTTGACGTTATGTTTTCAATTTGTCAGATTATGAATTTGAATGATCTAACCTCAGATGTTGTGAATTTTCTTCTGCACTTTACTGGATAAATCCTGATAATATCCCGAAGCTTTATTTCTTCTGCGTCCAACAAAGTACTAATTATGTTGTTTATAATAGTGTTGACGGCGCAAACTTATAAGTATTTTTTTTAAAACGATTTGTTTCGAATGGAATCACAGTGATGTTTACAGTACAACGACCGGAACCGGAATCCACAACGACCGGAACCGGAATCCCGATATAACGGAATACGATTAATAGTGAACATAAAAAGTTAACACAACTAACACGTACCTAGTTATAAGTAAAGTGCCACTTACTAAAAACAATAACCCAGTACATTTCAAGGATTTACGACCGGTTAGTATTTTGCCGTGCCTGTCCAAGGTCTTAGAGAAAATAGTCTGTGACCAGCTTAGAAAGTACTTAGAGTCCAACGATATTTTACCTAACCTTCAATCTGGGTTTAGGAAGTATAGAAGTACCACTAGTGCTTTGATCGATGTCGTCGATAACGTACTGGAGGCACAAGATAAAGGAGAAGGTACCATACTAGTCTTATTAGATTACTCACGTGCCTTTGATTCTATTAATATAAAGTTGCTACTCTCAAAACTAACATATTATGGGTTTGATGCGAACACGGTTATGTGGTTTGAAAGTTACCTTACAAATCGCTCACAGGTCGTTAAAATAGGTGGAGATGATGCATGTACTTCTCAGTGTGTCCGGGTTACTAGAGGCGTTCCGCAAGGCTCCATACTCGGTCCACTGCTATTCATTTTGTACACAGCGGATGTCACGAATATCATAAAACATTGTAAATATCATATATATGCTGATGACATACAATTATACATTTCTTTTAAAGTGAGTGAGATGGACGTTGCCTTGACAAAGTTTCAAGAAGATCTAAATAATATTGTTTCATGGTCAAAAACTAACTGCCTCGTTTTAAACCCAAGTAAAAGTAAATACATGATTTTAGGAACCAGGTGCCAAGTTAATGCCATCGCTAGCCAAAAACCAAGTTTGTCAATAAGCGGAGAACAAATAGAAAGGGTTATGGAAGCACGCAATTTAGGTGTAGTCTTTGACGAATCCTTACGTTTTCATAATCACATAATTAATATTTCAAAAAATTGTTTCTATCGTCTTAAATTATTGTACAGAATAAGAAATTATCTTAATGTAAACGTTCGAAAACTATTATGTGAATCGCTGATCCTCTCAAAATTTAATTATGCTAGCACTGTCATAGGTCCCCGGTTATTAGCATCAACTAAAAAAATAATACAGAGGGTACAAAATGCTTGCACTCGCTTTTGTCACAATATTCCACCACGAGCCCATGTCACCCCGTATTTGAACAGCAGTAACACTTTAAAGATGGAGTATCGACGGCAAATACATCTAGCTACACTTTTATTTAACGTAGTTAAGTACAAAGTACCAGCCTATTTGTACAAAAAGCTAAAGTGGTTGTCGGAGTCAAACACGAGTCACTCAACACGGTACAGGAATGTACTGATGGAAGTGCCCCTCCACAGAACTGCAGCATTTAGGGGTAGCTTTAAATTTAGTGCCTCTAAGTGCTGGAATGACTTGCCACCACCGATCCGCAATAGCAACAATGTATTGGGCTTCAAAAACAAACTGAAGTCCTATTTGCTCTGCTTACAAAAAGGTTCTGAGGTCGGGGCTCCAAACACGTGACTCGGTACGGCTCTGGTGATAATTCTATTTGTAGTTGTTTTTTTATTAATTATAATTATGATGTATCGCGTATTAGTATTGTATCTTCTTGTAGAATGTATAATTATTGTCTGTTATGTAAGTAATTATTCTTTATAATATATATATGTTTCCTATCTACTATATTATATTCTTATATATATTATATACATAATTACTTTTATTTTTATTTTTTTCATAATATGTACACTGCCACTGTCAGGTTGTCAATGTGGTGTCCACTGAAAATCAGTGGAGAATCTAAGTGTCTTATATGTCCTAAGATTCTCAAACCACTGAGTGGATATTATCCATTTTGTGCCGTTGTAACTAGTTATAAGTTAATTTTATTTATTTTTTATGTATTAATGTGCATCGGTACAAATAAATGTATTTTCTTTCTTCTTTCTTTCTACTAAAATAACAAATATGTCATTTGCTCAAACATTTAAATGTCACAAGAAAGCCGTAGAGATACAGTATCAAAAAGACGTACCTACATAAAAAATAATGAATACACACGTCGAGAAATGTTGACGGGTACAAATGATGATCTTTTGTAACTTGAGTGTTATCATGTTGCAATTATATGGATTAAGTTATGTGAGATAGCGTTACTTGAATTGTTTTAACATTTACGACAGTTGGAAGTAGGTAGGTACTATTAAGTATTTTGCGATAGTTAGAACTTAGGGTACTGGACGTATGTATTCTGTGGTATTGTAAGAATAGTATTTGCTGATGTTATTTTATTTGACCAAACTGCAGAATTTGGAAAACGTGTAACTTGAAGATGGTCTTTGTTAGTATTAAGTCAGCAAATTGGTTTGAAATTGCAGTTATATATAGTATATATATAAATATTCAGTAAGGAATCGAAAAGAAAAATATCTTATTTTCATTTAGTAGTGATCTAGATAAAGTTTCTTAGATATAAAATAAATTCACAATCTTTTGTTTGAGCTTAATATTCGATATACCTATACCATCCAAAACATAACGCCTCCGAAATGTTTTCCAGTGATATTCTCAAATATATTCGAAAAGCTATTGAAGGACAGGCGTGGTGACCAGTTCCTGGTAACGACATAGTAGGAGATAGAAATGGTCGTCTATATGCTTACATAGAATTGAGATATTCCTATTTTTTATTGGAAGTTTCGTATCGAGATGGTTTTTAGTTGATCTTGGTAGGTATTGATATTGTTGTTGAAAATACCCAATTTTTGTACAAATAATATGTGTTAATATGTTCGGTATTCTCGCGTTGTTTTTAGGCTTTCTAATTATATTATAAGTAGTATGTGTACTTAGTAGGAAGTAAATGTAGTTAATTGTGTTAGTAAGTAGTTATGCAAATTGCCACATCATATTTGCGCTGTTCAAAACTTCAATCCTGCTAACTTACATTGCCAAATATCATTAATTAAAAGTCCATACAAAACATACCGTGATCAGAAATGAAATTGCAACATTTATAAAAGAATGAGGGCACGTCACTTCAAATCATGAATTCGACTTGCGCAGACGCCTACAAAGCCGGGTTAAAGGTTGGTCCTCTTTACAAATGGTACTTGTAATGGATGATTTAGAGTCATCAATTATTGTTCTTTATTACTTAAATATTGAGTTTGTTTCATTTAGTTAAGAAATCATCAAAGAGTAAAAGCTGTTACAACGGTTTTAAACAATGAAGAATCTAAAACACATGAATTTTCTTCTTAAAATGTTATTTTTTCGGTTTTAATTTTTGTTTTTCCTTAGCATAAAACTGTTGGATTAATGTGAATGAAATTCGAAACATTTATTGACTTCGCCTATAATTAAGGTAATTTTCCTTGTTGAATCTTCCGGTATCTCATTTCACTGTTTCATTTCTTTTAATGGTTGTATCCTTGTTGTTATAAAACATTTATAAGTTGTTTTCGTTGAATTAATATTATTCCAATTTTAAATAATGTTTGTGATGTTAGTAGTAAAACGAATTAAGTCCATTGAACACCATTCTTAATTTTATTATTTTATAAACTTAGGCACATTTAAAATAGATATAAACTGTACCTATTGTATATATTTTATTTACTGTACCTATTGTATATTTGTAGATATTTTATTTATTTATTTGGGACACTTTTTAGATATTGAATAAATCTTTAGTCTCTTTTTTTTTGAGATATTATAACACATTGTTACTAATTTAGTTTTTTTAAACGAGCTCCTAAAGAATTACAGAAACAAGTTTAACTCTAAAATCGATACGGCCTCTTAACTATTTACCACGTGTAATAAAAAACAAACATTCTTCCAGTTCGCAAAATGCAAACACGATAATATTTTTCATCATTGAATTTATTAAACTTAATGTACGAGTAATAAAATATTCGCCAATAACGAAGCTTATACTCAATTTATTTGCAAATATAATTAACATCGTTTGTGTCGTACATATGACACGAGCCTTTAATTATTTTTAAAACGCCATTATTTTACGAGATTTTATACTCTGCATTCCGTAAGATGATTTCATTTCTTTATAATTATGATGAGTTGATTATAGTTTGTGTTGTTGAATGATTGAGTTTTAGGTTTAAAGTTCTTTAATATTTATACTGTTTTTTACATAAAGTGAATAATGTTTTATGAGAACACACAACAACAACACAGAACAACTGTCGTTAATGTGTATTAGTTATGCATTATTTTATGATAATATATTTATGCTTAATCAATGATTTATAACTATACCTAATATGTAATGCCTTTCAAAATTCAAATGCCTACTAAAAATGGAGCGATAAAAACTTACTAGTTATTCAGCTCGTGTAGAACTAAACCTACAAAACTAGAGAATCACTTGATAGGGACAGAAGTCGATCAAAGAGGGATTTGCGCTGAGAGCCGAAGACGAAGGGTTGCTACTTGCTAAGTCTCCCGAATTGAATCGCTATTTATTCAGTTCTGCAGGTAAAAATAATATGCACAAATAATCTCGCAATTTGCGGGTAGATATGTTGAAGGTATTGAGTACTTTACGAGGGTAAATATTTTGTCCCTTTTTTGTTATGGATTTATGTTTGTATGTTATTTATTGTTATGTATAACATCTATGTTCGGTACGAAATATACAATCGAATAATCGACACTTTAAAATAAGCTCAAAGTTCCTAGTTTATAGAATACCAAGTGTCTATGATCAGCGGGCCTAAGTTTTGCAATACATACCTATCAATGTAATTAATTGTTCATAAATTGTAAAGCTACAGCTCTTACATCTATTCACGATTACGTAATATAACACCAGTCAAAACTAAACCTTACCCATTACACAATTGATCATATTTTGCAACCCACCCGTTTTTTAATATTCCATCCACAAGATGCATAATATAAATTGGCTCAGCCCTACTTGACGGACTAAATCCTGACTCAGTATCCATGATGCTTCCATTTTCCCGACCGGTCCTGATTTACATAACTATTTTATCCTTATCTTGTTATTCCTGGTACATGCAATCTTGATAATTAAAGATTTATTAACCGCTATTAAAGCTATAGATTATCTTGCGAAATGAGGATTTAATAATGTTTTAAATGAGTTGCCTAGTTCGTTAATGGTGTTTGCTGTAGCTACAGTTATTTTGTATTGCTGTAGGCTGGTTTAGTGTATTTTTAACCGACTTCAAAAAAAAGGAGGAGGTTATCAATTCGGCCGGTATGTTTTTTTTTTTTTTTTTTTTTTTTTATGTATGTACACCGATTACTCCGTGGTTTCTGAACCGATTTACGTGATTCTTTTTTTGTTCGATGCGGGATGGTGTCGAATTGGTCCCATAAAAATTTTATTCGGATAGGCCCAGTAGTTTTTATTTTATGAGCATTTTTGTCTGTATTTGTAAATGTTGCAAGTGCAAGTTTGAAGTCGGTTGTTTTTAACGCAGTTATTGACTTGTTAGATTAATGTATTTACTATACCTACTTAGGTGCGCTGTGTATTGTTGTGATTGGGAAATTCATTCTTTACATTAGTTATTATCGTTACTTTTTGGGTGCTTGAAAAATGTTAAACTAATGTTTATCTCACGTATTTAATCATCTTGGAAGTAGATAGAATGATATTGCTATTTCGGAAAAAATAAAATTAGTTAACCAATTTTGATTATATTTGGTAGGTACGAATGTAGTTTACAGCTTGGAACATCTTCATCCGTGTTGCTTCGTTCTGTATTTTTATTTAAATTATTACGACGCCATTATTCATTCGCTAACCGAAAGCGTTTCGTATATCATTCAGCGATATAATTAATGTGACTCTTTGTAAACAAAATTGTGTAAACAATGCGTTGTGTACAATTTTAATAATAAATTAATGCTTCAACATGGCATCAGCAATGCACTCAATGTCTGTCAGCGGCGTGTTTTTAAACAATCCTCTTCATATATTATGTTAACTAGACAAGCATGGGTGTTTATCTTACATTTAGCGTCGAATAATTCGTTTTTCATTGACATAGAGTCGAAAATTGACCCGCAGCCCAATCAGGTCGAGATTTACCAACATCGGCTTACAATTGCTCAGCAGAATATAGGTCTTATGTAAATTGGTATAAGAGCTGTTTTGTTTTCCAATTTCGAAGTTTCTGGAAATAGACATTCGCTTTTGTTTGCATTGAACAGATGAGAAGCAGCGGGTTTGAGCAGTTTTGTTAACAGTTTTCAAACAATTTTTGGTTCGTTAATCTGTCGTCATTGTATCTTCGTTGTTTATGGTTGGTGAAGTTTAACTTTTACGTCGATTGGCTGTAATACATCATTCTTGTTGCCATGTGGGTGAAATGTTGCTTGGTGGAAAGATGAATTGTGTAAGAATTTAAAGTGATGACAAAATAGCATCCAATTTTTTCACGTCAGTCAAGATCAATTTTCGTTAGAGCAATTTTTAGTATGGCTAAGTAATTAAACCTATGACTTGAACGTGTGAGGAATAAAAAATTCGTTATTTAGAACAAACTTGAATGAAGAACTATTAAGTTACGGCAAACAGTGAAAAAGGTTATACTTAGATTCTATTTTGAACAAAATAAGAAAACCGTCCATTAGAAGATAATGAACTATTTCAATACAGAGCCACGGCCATTTCTATTGTAACAAGAAGTCCATTCACATCAAAGTACCTCACATTACTTGGCGGCGTTTCCTTAAAAACTTTACCACAAAAAGGTTCTCTGAAAGAACCACTTGGAAAGTATGAAATAACGCGCGGCATCCTACCGGAAGTCGGCCGGAAGACGAGTCCAGGGTTTCCCGGAAGTGCTGGAGGGCTGTTCCCGAATTTACCTCAAGAAAATTCATGTGCGAATTATTTATTTTGACCTTCCCGTCCCTGTAATGTGTTTAGCGTTTTTAAGTGGGCGATTTAAATGCTGATTTTTTATTTAAATATATATTTTTTTAATTAATAAATTAATGGTCTTTTTATTTTCTCATGAGTAAACTTGAACATTATCTTTTTCATATGAACTTTGTTTAGAAACGCTTTTGAATCGTCAAAATACGAAAAAAGAAAAAAAAAAGTACTGCTACCTAATTAGGTAGTTAGTTACAGCCTATTTGATAAAGTTATCGAATTATAATTTAGAGCAAATGACATTTACAGTGAAACCTGGTTAAGTGAGACTTCAAGGGACCTGCAATGTCGTTTCACTTATAGAGGTATTCCACTTACCCAGTGTCTCAGATATACAGGTATAAATAAATATCTGTCTCATTTACAGAGGGGTGATAACGATTGTAGCTAACGATTGTAGCTAACGTAAAGCGAAACTAAAACTGAAGGTAATTGAAGCTCAAAATTTGTACTTACGTACTTGGAATTACGTGTGGAATTTGTGGGTGGAATAAGAATGAGTAAACAAACAATGTTATCTCAGTTACAGAGGTTTATGCATATAAAATTTACTCGCTGTCTCAGTTATAGAGGTAACTATAACGATAAATCGAAAGAACAAATCCCAGATATAGAGGTTTACCTCGTCCCACTAACAGAGGTAATTCAGTGCCAAAGTGTTGGGACCTCAGCATGAGTTCCAGTTATGGAGGTTTCTCACTTATCCAGGTCCCACTTAACCAAGTTTCACTGTATTTTGTTACAACGTACCTAATTTATTAAATTTCAAATTGTAATCATAATCTGTAATTTGTTGATATTAACTATTTTATAACAAGTTTCGCAAATAAAATATATGTACTCTAGTGGTAAAACCAATACAATCTAAAACATTTCTACCTACAGAAATTCAGGATTTTTATATACCGCGTCAAACGCAACGTTGGCGGCCAGCCAATGAAACTATTGTATTTCAAACTATTCAAATTTCTACGTTAATAGCTTGATGTTGGTGTTCCGTGCTTTGTAATTAATACTTTAAGATGACGTTGAGAGTGACGTTAAATAAAGAACCAGGTACACTAGGCTACTTGTTGAAAGCGGATAGTGTAGTTTCTTCGTTATTTTATTTTATAAAGGTAATTGGATTGGTGATACTATAGGTAGTTAGTGTTATTGAGAGATTCATTCTTTTGCTTCTGAAGGCAAAGATCAACATCTATGCCTGGGTACCTAAAGAATGTTGTTCCCTTGTATTTGCTTTACCAGATTTTACTGAAGATGTTAAATCAGTAGATGGTTCTATTATATAAATTGCAGTTCAGCAAGAAAGCCGCCAATTGCATTTTATATCCTGCTTTTGTCAAACATTATGTATGTGCACATACATTAAGAATAGTTACCTAGATATTTATTTTTCTAGAATAAATAGATGTACTTATTTAAGTAAGTATTTATTTTTCCTATATTTATCAACACAAAAAAATCACAGATGTATAGTTTACAAGTAGGTACCTTCTTAAGTGGTGGAAGCGCATCTTAAAATAAAAGTGACAGCGCGGCCATTTTGTTTTTTAATATCCCGCCGTGTTCCTGTGACAGCTTTTGACAGTCATAGCCTTTGGTTGATGTATGTAGGTGATTTATGAAAATCGTTTTGTATTCGGAACAAATAAATATAACAGTTTACAGATATTTTTAAAACAGTTGGGATTTATTTGCATGTTTCTATCGATTTTAAATATTTCGTGTACCTATTTTGTATGTTTTATGATACAGTTTGCATTTTATACTTTTTTGCTGTATACTATATATATATATATATATATATATAATCTATATATGCACTAATATTATAAACCTGAAGAGTTTGTTTGTTTGAACGCGCTAATCTCAGGAACTACTGGTCCGATTTGAAAAATTATTTCGGTGTTAGATAGCCCATTTATCGAGGAAGGCTATATATCATCAGCCTAAGACCAACAGGAGCGGAGCAATGCGGCTGAAACCGCAGGGAACAGCTAGTAATTTTATAAAAAAGCTTGTTAAATGTTAGTTACTATATAAATAATAATCAAGCTTAATATTTCGTATCATATAATTAGCAAATTTATAGTAGGATAACAATTATTTAACAAATCAATTTGTTGGAGCTGGTCGTGCACAAAAACTAAATTAAGCCGTTCGATACAGTCATTATTTGTGGCCTTATTTGGTTAGGTATTTACTCCAAGTGAATGGTTTTATTCAGCTTTAATTGTATTTGAGAATGAATATAGTGGTTTCGTTTGTTTGTTTGACGTTATGCAGAAAAATAGTGAACATATTTAAGCCTAAGTTTTATATAGACCAAAAAAAGAAAATAATAGACGTTATCATGTTGATTTAAACCTCAATACAATTCATCTATATTATAAAGCTGAAGAGTATGTTTGTTTGTTTGTTTGAACGCGCTAATCTCGGGAACTACTGGTCCGATTTGAAAAATTCTTTCGGTGTTAGAAAGCCCATTTATCGAGGAAGGCTATAAGCTATATATCATCTCGCTAAGAGGAACAACAGGAGCGGAGTACTGCGGGTAAAACCGCGGAGCACAGCTAGTAATTAATAAAAATAATAATCGCTCTAAAATATTTACTTCCCTTAACTAACCTTGCTCAAATAATAGGTACTATATCTATTATCTACCTACCTAAATATTTATTTTAGATAAATATAACAATAGTAATGTTAGCACCTCATTACTACACTTGTCAATGAAGTTATCTCCTAATGAGAGGGGTGAATGACCTGAGGAGGGAATTTTGCAACCGCGTAAGTGTGACCTCCTTGTGAGCAGGGCTGAGGGATATAATAATAAATTATTTCTTTATTTAATGAGTATTTATTGATAATAGGTATTGTACCTACCTACTAGAATTTTATAAGAGCATCTTTTGCTTTTAACTACCTACGTATTATGGATGAATAATCATTTTTAATGATAGATTAAAAATATAATGCTGTTAGTTATTCAAATTGCGGAACTTATATTCTTTCAAGTTGTACACATAATTCATTATTAAGTAATCTTATAACCATTTTTACTAGAAGAATGGAAACAGTAAGAAATACTCTTACGGACTCGCGTTATCACCAGATTTTTTCCTTCATTCTCTATATGTAACATCACAGCATGCTTTCAGATAGATACGTTACTCATGACGAAATATCGTCCTTTACAAAATACGTGAACTTACCTTAATAAATCGACATTAATAAGAAAAAATGTATAGAAATAACCCAAAACACACTCAACATTAATTAGGTACACGCTTCAAAAACACGGCGATTAGAAAACAATTACATGTAATCCAAAATAAACGCGAACATCCACGATTCATTGGAAGCCCTAACTGAAGCTTTAGCGATATTTTCCATTACGTTGACATCCCTACAGTTCAATATTTGAGTGCTTTCATCGGCTTCATCCCCCCTGCGTGTTTAAGACAGGTCGCGGTAGGGTTGGCACAAAATAATTATAATTTTTTGTAATTTGGATAATTTTTCATCAAGAATGATTTAAGTGATCCTAAGATTTATGTATTTAGTCGATACACGATAATAATGTTTTCTGTACACTTGCTAAATTGCTACCTAAAGATAAGTAATTTCTAATCTTTTTTTTATCACTATAAAGAGTAATCAAATAGATGTATGAAAAATTTCAATCCTTTTGCAGTTAAACACTTACCGTCGACGTTTATTCTGTAAGCACTTGGCACTCAGTTTTGCGTATTGGCACAATTAAATGTCCAATAGAAACTCGTCTGGCAGTGCCAACCCTAACTGTTGCCAGCATATCCTTGTTTTAAGGGAAAAAAGTCCACGATTCAGCCATTCAGTTTTTATTAGATGCATCCTGTCTACGATTGAGGAGTTACGATTATTTTTAATTGGTGTTAGTTTTAGCCGCGGAAGCGATTATGCTGTAGCCGTTAAATTAGATAATTAAATAAATCTGTTCGAGTGATATCTTAATTATTGTTTGTTTTAATTGACTTGTTCACGCTTAATCCTTTAGTTTATTGCTTGTTTTGTGAACACAAATTGTTAAGTTATCGTTAACAATATTATAGTGGTGCGTTATTTGATTCAATCTTTATCTACAGGTAAATTCTTCAGTGTACGTAGATATATTTACGGAAATATAATTCAAGGAAATAAAATAAAAATATGTTTAGTAGAAATCCGTGAAAGGCTTAATTAATCAGTTTATTATTCTATTTTTTGTGTTATTGTTAGCAAAGGATAAATTATTTTATCATCTCTGTTGCACGAGCATAAAAAATATCTTAAGAACTGGCCTTATTTCTTAGCCTTGACCCTTAGAGGGCGATAAAAGTGAATCATATATTAACTGTATCACTATAATAGGTACTAGGTAAAATATTACACGGCTATTTGTTGAATATTCTAGTGGAAATACTGTCTTCTACGAATTGCTTCTATTTTATTTATTTATTCCGTCATTTTGGCTCAATGTTGATATTACTTGAATAATAAAGAAAGTAATTATGTTTCACTGGTGTAAATTTTCTGTGTTGAATGAAAAAAAAACATAAACATGTAGGTACCACCTGCGAAGCCGGAGCGGACCGCTAGTTACCTACTTATAAAATGCCGGAATTAAATATGAAATAAAAAACAACTTTATTGCGTAAATCATCTTTACACATAATACGGTTACATACATTTAAAAAATAATAATACAAACATACAAACTCAACATTATGAAGAAAGTCCTTCCCAGATTTTCGAGAACCTTCCTCGAATATTCTTATATTAAGGTAAAAACAATGCTTACTCATAACTTTATACGCACGTATATTTTGATAAAGATGTGCCTTATCTCTACGAGAGGATGACCACTTCGCTTGATTGTGAGGCTGTTGTTGATATTTTATTTAATAATACTGAGTTATGGCTATCCTGTTTACTTTATACGGTAAGATGACTTTTTCCAAACTATATTGTAAACTGTGCCCCGCGGTTTTACCCGCAGTGCTCCGCTCCTGTTGGTCTTAACATATAAATATGTTAAGATATTATATAGCACATATTCTTTATCGATAAATGGGCTGTATAATAACACCGAAAAATTTTTTAAAATCGGACCAGACTTAGTTCTTGAGAGAGGCGCGTTCACACAAACAACTTCTTCAGCGGTATCTAGTATAGATATTCGATGAACTTATTATCAATTAGGTATGTCAAATGCCTTATTTATAAGGAAAAATAAGTTAAGGCCGAAAGCAAAGCTAGATTTTTATGATAGTGCTTTATTTTTATTCGGGGGCATTGGACCTATAAGTAGTAATAGGAAATAAGTTCAACCAATATTATTATATCATACGGAAAATTAAAAAGCTCAGAACGCAAAAGTAAAACGCACCTTTTACTTACGATAATATATTTATTGGTCGGTAATATAAGTGTCGAAATGTCAAGTTAGATAAGCTTAGGTACAAACCCATAGTGGCAGTTCAACGGCCTAAATCCTAAAACCTTTTAAGGTAATATTTCTCAACGTTGACGCAGGTTCAATTATTGTTTTTCGTCAGTGACGATGGATTCGAGTTTCTTTTATACATTTTTATATTATTTTTTCACTGCTAAAGAGGTGGTTTTTGTATTTTTTGGGAAAAAACCTTTGAGTACCAAATCGTGTCACAATTATTATAAAAATAGAACGTCTAGAAAGCTATACGAACCCTGAATATGGTAAGCCTTTTTATTTTTGCAATATTAAATTTGTGGGAGAAAAGGGCCCGACCTTTATAGAGTTACTAACGTACTAGCTTTGCGACCGCGGCTTTAGGTACCCGTGTTTCGGCTTGATAACGTTCAACATTTATTTACAAGTTGAAGAAAGTAGGTAAGGAAGTTTTTCAATGCAATACCGATTAAAATATATCCCAAAGTAACATGATAGAATACATCATAAAATCATTATTTTTTACGTTAAGCAAAACACGAAAAATCCGTCTACAAATATTCGTCTAAAACGAGAGCACCTGTATTAAACCACAAAATTGATATTTTCGATAAGGCAACTGAGGAACGGCCCTAATCTCCAATCTCGTTGGTAAACAACACTGTTTGTTCCACTCGTACCTGACCCGGGATTTGCCTATAAATTCAAAGCTCTATAACTTTATAAACCCCCGTCTACATTGCTTAGCGCGGTTTAAGTATCTGTTCGCTGGGAGGAATCTTGTTTTGTTGTGTATATTATATCAATTATTGATTAGTAATTTTGGACGTTTATAAATAAACATACTTTTTCTTAAAATTGTATGCAAATGAATGTTATTAATTTCAGGATTTTATTTTCAGGTATGAATTGGCGTTTCGTACTCAATAAATTGAAATTGAAAGAAGATAACGTAAGTTATGATTAATCATTTAATTATTTGTATGTACCTACTTATATCAGTAGGGTTATGTGGTAAGAGCCACATTGAAATTCTACTTTCTCAACACCTGATCTGAATAACTTTTAAAATAAAAAGAAAATGTCGGCTTTTAAATAACCATTAAGAACTGTGAAACATATCCTTAGCATAGTAATTTGAACTAGTTGTTTTGTCACACATAGAAAATAACATTTTAACAGTCCTAATACGTCTATTACTGCGCAGGAGTTTCACACGAGGAGGGAATTAAAACCTCGTCAGAAACGTATTACAACTTACACCTTGCCACCCAGGCTACTCTACCGCCCAGCTAGCGGTATTTCAACCTTATACCGATTACTTTAAGCCTCCAATTTCGGTGACAAATCCCGCATTTCCATGCATTATGTAACTTGAACTCTAAGTGTTTGTTATTAGGGTGGATATTAGTTCGGTAAGGTTTCCCGGAAACATCCCACAGGTTTGATACAAAACAGGTTTAAGCGTTTTTGTTCCATTAAGTTCAAAGATTAAGGTTATGACTGGAGTTGCATCGGACTGGCTTCACCATGACACTTCCATACATTTTCTGTCAGCCTGGTACTTCTATATGAAATTATGGTGTTTTGTTTTTAGATTTAGTGTTTATTAAGGAATAGAAAAGTTTCCAGCTTTCTTATGAGTGAGTAGGTTGGAATGTTCTACAGTTATGGAATTCTTGGCAGTAATTTATTATTATCTGTGTTATGTTTATAGGTAGGTAATATAAATTCTGCGTTCTCTGCGTTCTAACTTCTAAATAGGTACATACATACAATGTACTAGGTACCTACTTACTTACTGGTTATACTGAATTTTAATCTCTCAGAAGGTTACAGTTGATTCGAAATGAATTGATTTCAATAAAATTAAGCAATGGTTAATAAATACTCTTGCAATATATTTAAAATGTAGGAACCCACTTATTAAGTACGCTTAAAATTATGATAACAGTCTAAAAGCTATCCACTTATATTTTCCATGGAATTATACCCACTAGATGTTAATGTTTAATAAATAATAAACACATACCTTTCGTTCCGGCTTTGGCTTCAATGTCTCAATCTTATAAGAATGTGTCCCCCATTACATTTCACGGTTTTTAATTTTGAATTATTATTACACCTTAATGCGTGTGTGAATAAGTTTCGTTTTAACGAATAGAAATAGTTAATTGGCTTTGAAATATTTGCTTGTGGTCTGGTACAGAAAAATTTATAATGCTTACAATATCTAGATAATGAAATTAGTAAGTAGGTATATATATATATTCCTAAAAGTCAATAAATTTTATTTCTTAATATTTATAAGTTATTGGATGAGAAAGTAAAGTGAAGTCCCGTGTCCCCGTAGTGGGGTAAGGGGCAGATGCATTATGCATACATCTGTTTCACTGATCGATTTTCTTTAGGGACAAGTAGGTGATCAGCCTTCTGTGTCCTACCAGACCGAGACATTTTTTTTTTCTTCGTCTCCACCGGGAATCGAACCCAGGACCGCTCGGTTCTACGCTCACGCGTCAACCACTGTACCAAGGAGGATTGGATGAGACCTAGATACTAAAATTAATTATCTGAACAACAGTTTAGGTAAACTTTCTACAGTTTAGGTAATCTTTCTACTTCCTAAATAAATCTAAATTAAAGCACGATAATGATACAAAGTGTTTAATATAAGCTAAAGGGTCTAAATAGTAGACCCTAAGCTGGCGTTACTCCGTCACGTCCATCGACTTTTTATTTGATGGCTCTGTGACCATGGTTTATGGTAAACCGGGAATTTGGTAACAATTTGTAACATATTTTGTGAAGATTTGTAGACATTTCAACAAAAAATTATAAATTTTCTTTTATCTTAAAAAATAATAAAATTCGATTTCTTTAAAATATACGTTACTTTGCATAACTTAAACATATCGTTTTATTAGTTTATGTACCTATCTATAATATTTTACGAGACAAACACAAAACAATTAATTTTAAATTGCGTGATGAAACAAAAAATGTCCTCCTAAACTTACCAATAACAAAATTTCAACTCCGTTCTCGCCAAACTTATTAAAACCGTCCAATTCTCTTCCATTATCACAAAATAAAGCATAAAAATTCAAATTCGAGGACATTCCGAACCGATGGTCGCCATACAATTAAACTAAGGTCTCGGTTTACGGCGAAGCGAGGGTTTTGAATTCATACAACCTACTTGGGATCTTAACAACTTTGTCTTGACCGTTATTTCGGAGATATGAAGATTAGAAGTTTTTGTACTTTACAAACCGAATGTTTTACATATCGAACATAGTTTTAATATTATTCTCAGTCTTGCTTCTTGCTTTTTATTATAATAATGCATTTCTTTAAGGTCGAGTAACAAATTAGGTATTTTGTAAATTCTAGCGTTTTTTTCTACTAGATATACCTACGTAGTAACATGTTTGTTGAGCAAGTATACCTAAGCGACAAAATTATACCAAAACTAAAAAAATATACCCATATAAAAGATTACATAAGTCTAAACCAAAATACGTTGGTCAAAGCAAATCTGCCCCAATTTAGGGCTTCTTAAACTATAAAGATCTCGTTAACAAACATAAGAAGTTAAACTCATCAGATATCATAACCATGCATCATTAGCCAGTTTATTGGAAAATTAACTAGCCCATGTCGTATAATCCAGTGGGATGGATTTAGGATGATTATCAGTATAATTCAATTTCCTACCGCGATCTACTGCTCATGACACTAGGCTCTATCTAGATAGATTAAATGCTAATCATGCATTTGAATTATAGTTAATTATGTGGGCTAGCTTCTTGTTCTTGTAAGCAAATAAAAATAAATATACCTACCTACAGATTGGGAATTATTGGCCGAGCAAGTCATAAAGCAAACAAACGCTAAGAAATATTAAATGACTATAATTTTTTAGTAGTTTAAAACAGATACCCATATCTTTTTTTAAGTGGGGAAATACCAATAATACCTAATACATAATTGATAATTGGAAACTGACTAGGCAGTTACCTACCTACTGTATTAAAAGCTATTAGTTATTAATTCTAAATAACTAATAGATGAACATCAGAATTTGGCCGTATTACACCCCTGAACATTTAATACCTATAGACTTTGCGAGTGACAAATCCCCTTACACCAAAACATAATGTTAAACACTCGGACAAGGCATAGCATGTTTTATGTGTTATCAGCATATTAACATATATAACCCATTTACTTGTATTATACAAACATATGTCGAATTAACATAAGTTCGGCGTAAAACAGACTATATTTTCACTAAGAACGTACTAAAATTAACATATTTCTAATACTTATTAAGATATATGGGATACCTTAATTGAAGATTTAAAAAGAATGTGAGCTTTTAGAGAAATATTCCAATAAAATTATGAGAATTCTGATAAATTACTTTATCTTATGCTTATTCGTTTTGATAATTAATTGTGTAACGACATTTATTTGTTTCTCAAAAAATTCTTATCCTTTTCTAAGAGATTTTTTATCGTAAAGCCGATTCAAACCTGAAGCTTTTTATCTTCTTTTGCTATTATATTGCGTTTATCTCTTTGTTTTCATTTTATTAAATAAATATATCTAAAATTGTGACTATACACAATATAAAAGCTTCTTAAACCTTAAAATTATAAAGATTTGCTTAAGAAGCAAAAGGCAAAACAATAAATTCGAAAAAACTTTACTATTTCTAGACATCTAATTAATAAATACAATAAGCATTCCAACATCCACGTGCAATAATCAACATCTAATAAGGACGATGTTAACAAAACTGATAATAAAAAACTTGGCAAACTCGTCTTTTACAAAGCTTTTAAATTAATTAAACACCTAAGCGCTTTTTGCGAGTTTTTCAGCATTCTTTTAGAACAACTGCTGTATATAAACAAAAGGAACTATGGCGATGGAAGTGCTGACAGGTTGTGGAGCTAGTGTTAGCGGGAAATACATTATTATAGGTTAAGGGTTTTTCCACCAATATTATGCGAGGATGTGTAGCGAGGAATGTTTGTAAACAACCAATAGTATCGCTTCAAACTTCAAACTATATGAAGCGATATGATTGGTTTATACAAACACATTCTTCGCCACACATCCTCGCACATTATTGGTGCAAAAGCACTCTTAATTCTATTTATAAAATGTAATTTATAGTACCAATTCAATTCTTATAGGAAGTAACCTAACCATCCAATAATACCTACTATATTTGTTCTTTTTTGTGATAAGCAGTGGCTAAAACGACGACTTGTTTATTTAAAGAAGAACTTGTTCCTTTTATCCAAAATTTTAATACATAGTGAACAACTCATTCGAACACTTATAGTTACGATAAGATGCTAGCAAAAAAAAAATAATAAAATAAGTACCTACCTACTGACCAAAAGAGCATGTTTCTGATAATATCAAAACACCATTAAGATATTTATCTATAAGGTTCTGTTATTGTAATGCAATACAATCGTAAAATATCACAATTTTCTGATAAGGTCCATCATACATATTGAATACAAAAATCTAGTAACATATAACGTTGAAAATTGCATATCCAAATCATGTATAACACATATAAAATAATACTGCAAGTCACAATCCGCTGTCAGACAAACTGCAACCTTATCGAAAATTTTAAGTGTTCCCGAGTAAAGTAGAGAAGCTAAGTGTTGCTATAAATCTGTAGACTGTACGTAGAAAAACATCCTGCCGTTGTTGCCAGAAATTGATGCGAACGCTAAAACTTTATTATTATATAGGGATATTTCTTATATATAGGTATTATATATTAAACCTGCTACGCGAAATACTATTATTTATTTCTTAATGTAATATGATATTCGAATAGCGGGTAATACACTCAAAATAATGTTCTTTTTTTAGCTATAACATTGTAACATGTATTATATCCATATACTTACTTGAGTCATTCTTGATCTTTGAATACAAAATCATTCATATTATTAAATTAAAGATATAAGTAGGTAGATACTTTCTTTGATTAGCAAACATAAATCAATAATTATTAATTACTAAACTTCGTTTGTAGGTTCAAAAAGAGACAACACATAAGTAATTTAAACTATCGTCTATACATTCTAGGCCTCTAAAAGCTCACTAAAATAGTACCTAAACACACAGTAACAGTTCTTTCTCAAGTTTGAGTATGATTAGGTGAAGCAGTCTACAGAATTCAGAGCGTAAAGTCTCGGTTATCTAAGACCTACATTCCGAGGTGCTTTAGTATTCATCGTTCACCCGAAGCATTTTAGTCTGGTTCTGTTTGAATGGATTTAACCAGGTAAAGAATTATTTGAACTGTCGCTTGTGGAATTCTAACGATTTTATGAAGTAGAATTATTTTTTCGTTGCAAAATTACTTTTGGAGAAATAGGATATGGTGTCAGTTATATTTGACAGGCTAGGTCAAATTGTACCCTTCTTATGGCTTTAGCATGTTCCAATATTGAGAAACGGCTTCGAATAAAATTTATTTATTAACTAGCTGTGCTGTGTGGTTTTACCCGCATCGCTTCGCTCCTGTTGGTCTTAGCGTGATGATATATAGCCTATAGCCTTCCTCGATAAATGGGCTATCTAACATCGAAATAATTTTTCAAATCGGACCAGTAGTTTCTGAGATTAGCGCGTTCAAACAAACAAACTCTTCAGCTTTATAATATTAAGTATAGATTATTTATATCCAAACCGATAGATTGGATGTAAATACTAGTACATATTAATATTTAAACTAATAACAAATAAGTTAAACCACCTATTCGGGACTGCTGTAACAAATTTACCTAAAATGATAGGCATTATTATATATGTGATATCTCAGATCTAAAGGCAATTCTGCGCATAATTTAAAAAGCTTAAAGGATAAACGTATTGTAAGGAATTACATTTAACCACACAAATATACGAAATTAATATGTTATGATTAATTTTCCGACGAATCGGAATAAAATGAATACGCTTTGGTTATTAATTTCTGATTAAAATCGTAAGTACTTAATAGAATTTAAGAGCATACCAGATTTTTTTCATCTACAAAGATTAATATGGAATACTCTATATTAAAGATTAATAAAGACCTTATTCATTGTAATTTTCAAAATCAATGTACATAAGGTTTTATTTTATTGTTTTATTTAAATGGAAGAAGGTTTTGATACCTACCTATAGGTTGGCATTTGGCACTTTACTCAAAAATGGTTTTAAACTTTAAATAAATAATTAGTGCTTGCTACTTAGCTTTAAGATGAAATAGTCATACTAATAGATGTCCTTAAAAAAATCTCAAAAAGTTAACATTTGTCAAATATAACAAAAATGCACCAATATTGCTTCATAAAATTCGCACGAATGTTTTCAAATATATCATTTGTACTACAAAAGGGTCTTAAATCAGGAAAAAACGCTTATTGAGAAACTTTGCGAGATAGTTTCTCGAACATTCGAAGGTAATAGTGTTTCGGAGTTTTATAGCTCTCTCGGACGTATCGCCAACTTCGCCGATTTGCAGATTAAAAATGATTCTAGAACTTTCTTTGTTTACTATTTTTTCTTCTGCTTAATTGTTAAAAGTAACGATTACTAATACAATATTCTTAAATATTTCAAATTTTATCAGATTTTTCATTAAATATCTATTAATATATAAATGAAGTCCCTAGAAATGTAATATTTATTGATTATGAAAAATTTAATAAAGTATCTTCGCATAGAATAGAATATAGGTATGTACATACTTCAAATAATTAAACCTTCCTTATTTGAAGCATGTAATAATAGTCAAATCAGTAATAACGCTCTTTGTGGTTCGATAAACAACTACACAAACTTTCACTTAATAATATTAGTATTTTGACGCCGCTCGTTTGTCAAATTCAATGTGAATATGATTAATTATTACATTGTTTCATCAACACACGCCATATATACGTAACTATTATTTGTTTTAATCTAATTACCATAAACTAGCTTTCAATCTGCGGCTTCGCCCGCGTTTTCAAAGAAAAACCCGCATAGTTCCCGTTCCCGTGGGATTTCCGGGATAAAACCTATCCTATTTGTTAATCCAAGTTACCCTCTATATGTGTGCTAAATTTCATTGTTATCGGTTCAGTAGTATTTGCGTGGGAGGTAACAAATATACATACATACACATAAATCCATTATCACAAACTTTCGCATTTATAATATTAGTAGCAATAGGAATTATTAGGACAATATTTTAACAAGCCTAGAATTTAGACATGCTTTACCTGTCAAAAGGTTCTAACAAAGATCTTATCTTTTTTATTAAAAGCACAAAATTATACTTATAATTTTTTTGCATAATAATCACGTTTGCGTCAACCATATTTCTCGGTACCACGAAATAAAAAGTTGTCCGTATTTAAGCAAAAAGGAACCACCCAGCAAAAACGCACTTCTGAGATATCAAAGGATTTACAAAAACATTTGCAGCTCTGTTAGATGAAGTAAAATTAAAATTTATTTTATTTAAATTCATTGATAAATTACTTATTTAAGTATGTGTATATAAATTTGCTCTGAATATTCTTAAACTTTCTAGATAATTAAGAAAATGTGCATGTGGTTCCTTTTAACATTTATCAATTGATAGGTTTTCTCTTATACAAAAAGGAACCACATCCCAGGGATTTAATGATATAAATGAAACTATGTATTTATAATATCGTAATTAAAGCTTTAATTAATAAAATATATAAAATAATACTTATATAGGACGTTTATTCGACGATATCATCAAATTGGATTTAGAAATCCACCGTGTCTAGTCCATTTATGTGGTCTTCTATTGCATCATCACTAATGAGACCGTTATAAAAACTGTGCATCTTGTGGAATGAGATGTAATATGGACTGAATATCGCTAGAAGGTGAAGAAAGCTTCTCCAGAGGCAGCGACGTATAAGGTTCTTCGTTATCTTCTGTAATAAAAAGAAAAAAGCTTTAAATCAAAATAATAAAGCCGCGTGACTTTTATACGTAGGTAGGTATATATGGCGACAGCAAAATATTATTAGTTCTTATAAAGCCGTGCCCCTACTAGACGACTAAGTATGTTGTATGTACATGCGCCATGTACAAAAAACTGGCTAAGTGCGAGTCGGACTCGCGCAACGAAGAGTTCCGTACCATTATCTATAAAAACGCCAAAAAAATCACGGCTTATTGTATGGGAGCTTCTTAAATATTTATTAAGCTATTGCATAGCTTCTATCGCGGGCCTTGAGCGCGGGGACCGAATCGAGAAATTCCGTTACGAAAAAACCTCACGCTCTCCACTCCGACGGGCTTGGAGGTGTGGCTTGAAGGCATGCTATGCAATAGCTTTACCGCGGCAGTCCCCGAGTGCCACACGTCTTTTTTTATTCTGTTTTTTAGTATTTGTTGTTACAGCGGCTTCAGAAATACATCATATGAAATTTCGACTATCTAACTGTCACGGTTCATGAGACAGAGGGATAGACAGACGGACAGCGGAGTCTTAGTAATAGGGTCTCGTTTTACCCTTTGGGTACGGAACCCTAAAAATCATACGCAACAGTGGCAACCCTAGCAAAAAATTAAATAAACTTGTTAAAATTTTGAATTTCGCAGGCTAGGGCCTTGTTCCGGTCAAAACAGTAGCCGCGCGAGTTTTAAAATCAAACAAATAATTATATGCGCTGAATGATGTGGCTGAATGTACTGTACTGAATCTGAATCTAAACGTATTTTACCAAAATAGTAGGTAGGTACCTAGATCGACAGTTATTTTTAAAACAGGGTTTAGACTTTAGTAGTTTCATCTCACAATGACAGATGAATCGTAACAAAATGATCTCTTAATTCGACTCGCCGCGCCTTCGTGAACAACGACATTGTCGCTAAAATACGTAAATCCACAGAGGATTCCTCTTGTACTTACTTAATGAACTATCTTCTTAAAATCACACCACAATCGGGAATGAATCAAAAGTGGATAAAGCGTACCTGCATCTCAGATTCAATAAGTACTTAAATGCATTAAATAAAACTACTTACCCGTTGTATCTTCATTATTATCTTCGGTGTTCGTCTCCAATGCTTTTCTTACCAATTGCTTGCTTATTTATTTATTACTAAACATTTTCACATTTAATTGTAAAGGTAATTAACAAAAACAATAGAACTTACTTCGCGGAGGAAAAAAACACCGTCACGTATTCGAACTACTTCGCTGAATGTCACCTATATTGACAGATGTTCGACGTTTTACTTAAAAAATTGGAGTTTTGCACTTAAGTAATGAAATACGTTGTTTAAAGATGAGAAGCATTGTAACAAGTCAAGGCATTTGGTTCCATATAGCGATGATGGGTTTCAGAATGTTTTACAATATTTATTTATGCATAATAGAACCGAATGCTTGTGGTTTTATTTTGCAATAAAAAATTACAATTAAATTATGTATTTATTTTACGCATAACCATACCACAGAAACCTGGTTCCATTTTGTGTATTAAAAATAATTGTTATTAAAAGAAATATGTGTAATGTATAATGGTACCAAGTAGGTGTGGATCTGTTTTGTATAAAATGACATGATAGTAATATCGTTTATTTGTTTGAACAAAGCAGTCCCGTGGTGCTGTGGTTCGGTTTTGCTTAATATGGTATTATTCGTTGTTGCTGGTGGTTCCTTTCTGCTTTTAGTATACCTTGTTTCCAACGTAAAAATCATGTGGTTCTTGTTTGTATAAGAATTCAGACCACTTTTGAATGAGTATTCTTCAATAAAAGTAAAAAACGAAATTTGTCGAGTGGTTCCATTTTGCATAAATACGGACAGTTATATCTCATCATTAGTTTATACAGCAAATGATATATGAGTCAATTTATTACAATCGCCCTCCGTAATATATTCGGAATTAATATTAAAATACATCACTATTTGTAATTTGTTTTGACTAAAATTCAAGTGGCAGACATTATATCATTTGATTGTTAAATCTTCGAATGAATAATTGTTGTAATTTTTCTCGAGAGACGTATAAATGAAAGTCAAATATATTTTGTATATATAATTTCAAAATATGTATGAATATGTTTATTACCAGTCTGCTACAGAAGGAGGGTTATATTTTTCGAGTGTATTTCTTTCGCTTGCCACAGAGCCTAAATGGCTTGTAGTATTTTCATTTTTATGTAAATGGTTTCAATTGATTCGTCTTAGTTGTGAGAGTGACACTGGATAGGTACATCAACAAAAAAAAAAATGGCACCAGAAAATAATTAATAGTAAACAATGCAAGTTTTTGTTTTTATATCTTGTTAAAGATGTTGCTTTTGTATGAAGGAAAAGCGGAATGTGGAAAGTTGTCCCTCAAAGGATAAAACAAAGCTTGGCTTTAGGTATCCTAAGAACAACGTTGTTTGTTACTAAGTTAGAGCGGGGGCACACGATGCGTTGCGGCGGCGGTGCGGCGCCGGAGCGGTGTCGCTGCGTCGTCTTACATAGAAATATCTGTGGCATGTCACACGATGCGCTCCGGCGCCGCACCGGACTTGTAACCACCAAGACGAGGCGGGGAGGGGTGAATGCGGTGCGACGTCGGAGCGGCACCGCTCAGTTGTTTTGCGTCACAAGAAAGGACACGCTGTGCAACGCTGCTACGACGCCGCTGCGACAGAACAACGTTACGGCGCCGCACCACTCGTGTGCCCACTGACACGGTGAAATCTTTGCGGTGCGGCGCCGCAACGCATCGTGTGCCCGCGCCCTAACGTACTGTAATAGGATTTGCTTGAGCTCATTATCTGATACGACAAACGCGGTCAAATAAACGTACAGGCTTACATTTCATATTATATATATTGAGATATGAGACGACTATATATATAGAAAATAAATCCGCAAATGTGGGACACATTTGAAGTATTTTTTTGCCAATGAATAACATGTGACATCATATTTTATGTGTATAGTTTTAAACTTTAAACAGCGTAATTTTTACTAGACCAGTTTCAGTTTTTGGACTTTTTTATACATGTTGCATACAATTTGGATTACAGAATATTCCTGTAGTTTTTAGTTAGTTATAGGTATGCCAATCAGTAGCAAAAGATAAAATACCTACTTAGAGCATCATTCACTTTCAGTACTTTAACTATTGATATATGAAGTATCACTTTGTCCATAATAACATAAATATATATAAGCTACTAGTACTACTATAATTACTTGTATTAGCCATGCTAATCGTGTATAACAAATATATTTCGAAATACGTACTTAACAAATAGGTACCATAGAGCCCGCATACGTCTGCACAAAATTACTGTAATTTTAGTAAATGACTATAAAGCTTCTCTTTTCCATATTTCTTAATACCTATAGTAAAATATATTTTTGCTTATATTGCAATTTGTTCAGAATGCTTCCCGATAAAAATAACTATCGATGAATTAAACTTCTAAGAAATCACGTCCTTTAGATTATCTGTATGGAATAATAATAAAGGCTAAACAAATAAATATCCAGTAAGATAACATGCAAGTCTATATAATATCGATTTCTGCATAAAACCAATGCTTGTAGGTGTATCTTGGCAATACTAAGAAAGCAGTTAACCTTTAATTCATAGAAATTTCAATATAATGATAGCTTCTTGTATTTATTATAATAAATGTTATTTATCTTATGAAGTATGTATTGACGGGAAAAAGTATTAGATCAAAGAGATGAATATTTAAGATATGTACTTATATTAAAAGAATTTTTTGATGTTTAAAATATAATTTTTGCTCTCTCATTAGTTGTAGAAATACAATGTAGATATGTTTCTAAGTAAGTATTTAATAGAATTAATTTATACTGACTTTAGTAATTTTAAAGCAGAGGTCAGACACCTTTCGATACCTAGTATTTAGAATTGATCGTAAAATAATTTAAAAGCTTAATTATTTCGACTGAAGAAAGTTTGTAAATAATACATTCGTTAAGTTTAATTGTAGCTATAAGTATTAGAATTTTATCGTCTGTACGTACATAAAGTTTGACTATAAAAATAACGTCGATTAATAAAGTTTATGTGGCTAATTATAATGTGTATTTTTATTGTAACGTGAGTAAGGTATGGGGTACGTTATAGCAGTGTGCTCGAGTCATATTCTCAGATTTTATTATACTTTTACGTACTACGTAACGTTAAATTTTATAGGTTCTTTGATTTATGCTGGGAATTGTAACGGTATGGAAGATATGATTGGATGTAGATGTTGTGATAACTACTTAATGTAAACAAGATTTTTATAAAGGTATAGATGTTCGCTTACCTATCTGACGTTCTTGTGGTTGGGATTTTATCGATGTTAATGATATAAATCGATATTGATGTATTAATTACGAACTCTTATGCATAAACAAAGATATTATATAAACAATTTAAAATATTTGACTTAATCTGCAAATGATGAATTAATTTAGTTCTGTTTCAGTAGATTCAGAGATATAACATAGTAATAACAACAAAAATTCCTCTACTTTTTAAAAAGATTTCACGCGAGAAACATTAATTTGAACTAGTATTTACCATCTTATATGAAATATCAAATAATATTCAATCTAATACCCACATTCAATGCATTTAAATCGTATTTGCTTACCTGCACCATGCATCTAAGTAATTTCAAGTTGCTCTTAGTGAAATTCATTTCAATAAGTATACGATAGCTTTAGATGTACCTACACAAATTCATGACTTACTGATAAAGTCACTGGCCTATTTAACTATCACTTTATTAAATCTGTCAGATAAAATGACAAATAATGCTGAACAGAACTAAGAAAACGGGATATATCTATTCAAAAAAAGATAGGTTGGTAAATATTATACCTACTAATTATATATATACATACTAAAATAAAATACTCTCCAAATCATTATTTTACTTGCAAAAAATATTTTCAACACGACTCTAAATAGATTTTGAAAACAAATACACTCTAATATTTATAATATTTATTTAAGATGTAGGTAGGTATATTGATAAGATTTAGTCAAAAATTATAGCAGTAGGACCCCTACTGTTGTTTTTTTAACCAAAATACGTAAAGTGGTACCAGATGGAGAACAAACAACAAGGGGTTGTTTTTTATGCATATAAAAATTAAGGTAATTTTAACCTTCTTTATTTTACCATTTTTGTAATGTCATGAAATATAATGCTTGTAACGTTATCCCTGTGTAAAAAATACCTTTGTAAAGATGTAAGTATCTCTTTCTGAAAATGTTGGCTTTAGAGTTCTTTGAAATTACTGAATTGATATTCAAATTCAAATTCAAATTACATTTATTTACAAGAATGTAGTTACAAAAAAGGTGTAATTACAATGTTAAGGCGCTTATACATTCTACCCACTATCTGGGTGTGCAAATATTTTATATCACTCTCCTTGTACGGGCCTATCCCGTACGTGTGTATGATTAATTAATATTGAAATAAAAGAGTTATTAAAATTAAAAAACTTGTAATTAACTGAATATAATAACTACATATAATATAATGGATGGATGAGTCACGCGAGGTACTCTTAATGACCGTCGACGATGAACTGATTTGTAAAATGTTGGATACAATTTGCAAGCAAAGCGCCTTGTTGCACTTTGGACGTGCTTGCTCGTACACTCCTAATTCTTTGTCATGAAATTTTGCTATAGGTACTTGCTCTATACTATCTCTTTATGGAAAAGCTGCAGATAGTAGAGCATAATTTCGTGTACCAGTATTCGAACTTTGGTTTATATTAAGATTAGATAGAAAACATATAACTACAAAGATACGACTGCCCCAATGAACGTTTAAGATGAAAAATAATATCGCAAAAAGCGTTTATCTTAGATATCTTTCTTTCTTGTTTTTCTCTTCCACGGCAATCTTCTAAAGCCGCTTCCGCTCGTATTCCATAATAAATAATATTATCGATACAATGTTTTATATTTGAGTTAATAAGATGGACAAGGAATCGTCTATAAAATGTATTAGCTTGAGGAAATCGTTTAACATATTTATTTGTATTGATATTTTCTGAATCTCTCAATTATGTTGTTTTCATATCATATTGCGAGTTAAAAATATATTAATACCTATCATAATAAGTTTGCTTTTTACGAATTATTTATGCTTCGTGAACCTTGTTCATTTTTAAACGTATTTTCTAGTCTTCAAATTTTAGAATGGCTTGTTTTGCCGTAGTATCAATTAGGGTATGTAAAATAGATGTTGTCCGATTCTCAGACCTACCCCATATACACACACATGAGAATCGTCAAGTCGTTTCAAGTTTAACTTCAAAAACCGTGACAGGAGCATTTCATATATCAGAAGAGAGATATCTAACACAGAAATTGATTACATTGAAACTAAAAGAAAGTTGAGACTTAACACTTCGATTGCCCGTTATAATGAAAAGCTTTTCCTAACTAATGAATCGCTGCAATTGTAAAAAACGCCTGACCCTTTTGAAAATATTCATTAAAATATTCAGTGAGACTTCTTTTGTCCGGTTGGTAATTGGAAACTATTGAGAACAGTGTCGCTTTTGTTTTTTAAGCCATTATATTCTGAGCCTTTTTTCGATATAATGATGAATTAGCTCCTTTTTGATAATGTCATTACGAATGTAAATGTAATCTGTTATTGTGTAGGTATTATTAAGGTTTTATAAGAGATGTTTTATGTCCTAAAGAAGTCTATCTTTAGCGATTTAATATGTAGGTATATTATTTCATAATGACAGGTTAAATCGATGAGGTGATTATATTTTTTTACATAATTCATAAACGATTTATGTGTATCTGCCACAATGTAACATATTCACTTATTCATTTGATAACGCGTAGTTAACGCGATATTTAAATCAAGAACAAAATCATTTATGTTTTTTACAAAACGTATTTCGTAATAAGTCTTCTTTGTGTCACATTTTTCATCAATTTGTTTTGAGAGTGCAGGATTAAAATGGCGGACAATTTTTCGGATTTGAAATTCGAACGTTTTCGATTGCGATCCTCGGTCCTGTTTCGCTCGTTGTTTTGTTGATATGGAATCTTTTTTGTTTTTGTTTTTTTTTACTGGCAGGCAGGAAACGTGGCGCGGTCGTTCAAAGTGTTTACATGTTTGTGCTTGGCTGTTTGGCTTTGGATCTTTGCCTGTGAACGACAACATGCGGTTTTGGCGCGAATTTACTTTGTGACTTTTTCTGTTGGCTTTTAATCAAATATCGACATGCTTTTCGCTTTGTATATACTTAGGTAGGTAACTAGGTACCTACCTTACGTTTGAAAATTATTTACGGAGTAGGTATTTTAAGGTGTTTCTCTTTGATAAGTCTGCAATATTACTTATATATTTTACACCCAAACATAAAGATACCCATGTGTTCAATATTTTTTTATTGAATAGGTTTATTCTTTCAAAATGTGTAGTAGGTTAGTGTAATCTAGCTGTTATGTAGGTTAGCAGATTTAACTTTAATATCTACATGCCAAAAACTAAATCTCAAATATTTCATGTTACAATTTTTCGTTTTTATCTTCCAACACACGGTCGAAATCAGATAATGCATTATGTGACAATAGATAGCTACAAAAAAGAGAATCTACGCTTTCATAATGCGTATTCAATATAATGGAATTAATGCGTTTGTCATACCTTATGGTATGTTCACATTAGAGATAAAATTGTACCTACATAAGATATTATGCTTAGTTAAAAAAACTTAAAAAGTGTAATTTTACATTTTCTTCTGTTTTTTGCGTTCTAAACGTACAATTTGTGTCTGTGAATTTAAATGTGAAGAAGTCAATCATATGTTTGTAGTTAACATTTATGGCATTTCACAAAAACTATTATTCCACCTTCGAAAAAGCCTCACACTGCTTTTCCAATCATATCTGTGGCCAAAGTTACAAAGCAACAGTCAAACGAACGTTAGGTACGAAGAATACCACAATCGAATCCCAAATCTGTCCCCACCTTATCATAACATCGACTATTAATCCCCGATCAAGTTCCATTCGCATAACGGAAATAATGTTCGTCACGTTTTTATATCATTAATGGTTTCGACTATTTATCTCTCTGTCGTCCGTGCGTCCACCATTAATATATGTCAAAACGACCGCTTCTTAGCCCGCGGAACGGTTGGATACGATCGTTACGATATTCTTATCGGATCGATCGACGACGACACGTTTAAACGCTACTTGTGAAATTTGATAAATGACGCGCTTTTGCATATATAAATAATAAGCGGACAATGTTTGATGGTGCATATAAATTTAAGATTTATTTTACGAACTTACGAGTAGGTATACCTACCTATTTGTTTCAGTGTAATAAGTATTTTACTTACTCTTTAACATACAAACAGCATAAAATGGCATAATACGTTGCACACAGTTTTGAACTATGTTTAATTTAATTTTCTTTTTCAGGTAAAAACCAAAATATAATGAGCAAAACATCAACCATTATGCAGCTTTACGTAAGTTTCTACATATATTACGTTACTCCGAAAAATGGAAAATGGTACCTACCCATGCATTTTATTTTATTTTAAAGTACATTTTATGAAATTATAACGCTGTATCTACATATATATAAGCTTATATCATGTGTAAAACTTTATTACAATTTCCACTATATCGTGTAAGTCTTGAGGTTTTATAATAAATTCATACATTTAATGTAAGACCCGGAACTCGTGGGGATAAACGTCGTCGTAGGATTACGGTGAAAACAGATGTTTTGTTTTGTCGTTTTAAAAGCTGTTTTAGTTTTATAGGTGTGTATTTATAAATTCGCCCTACAAATTATATTTATGTTCACTAAGTGATCACTTTTAGTGTTTTATAAATCTGTTGAACAAATATTAAAATTTATTTTAATCTGGTAAATAAATTGTGAACTTTTGGGCTTTTAATATAATCTGTTTGATAAATAAATATTTCATACGGGTGCAATATGTGCAAAAAAACAGTTTTTAATCATAGTTTATTGGTTAAATACCTACCTACCTAAGTCAAGTTAAATTAAATATTTTGTGCAAAAACTAAGTATCTATTTTGAGAGCTTATATGCTAAAAGCTCTCACAATAAATCTGATAAATTCGAAATATCCGTTTAATTAATTTGCAAAGTCCGTTAAAAAATATCAAAGTCGGATTCCAATGTTCTTATACTTACATAGTTAAATAGTATTGAACTTCCGACAATACTTGAAATCACACAATAATATATAACCACTAGGTAAGCTATCGTTTTATATATACATATATGTATAATCCATTTCCAACCTATAGCGTATCTGTTCCCAGGTATCAGTTCTTACGATCTCCCATCTTTAGTTTATGTATTAGTATGTAGGCGTTAGTTCAGAATATCTTTATCGAGGACGGAGTTGATAAAATTGATGATGTTACCGTTTTCTGATAGTTTCATAGATTAGCCAGCGGGTTTTTATTAATTATTTGTACGTTTCATTTTTATTTAAAATATGTAGAGTGATTTGGAACAGTTTTTGTTGTAATTTGTAAGTACCTACTTTAGTAATTATCATCAATTTTATTCTGATTGTATGATAATGAATGTACGTCGAATGTTCCACACTTCATATAGATTAATAAAAATTAGGTCATGTAATGTATTGTTTAGTTTTTAAGGAAGAAAAATCATTTATAAATACAAATACAAATATACCTATGTTTCATATTAATTCAAATATTACATAAAATACGATATTTATGCCTATCTATCTTTGTTTGTATAATCTTTTCTACTATTCTATTATGGAAGTTGTCAATAGATATTGTGAATACTTTATTAAGTTTTATGAGATTTAAGTCATATTTAAATTGACTACAAATTGATGATGAGATTCATCTTGAACGATACGGTTTCCTTAAAGCATTTTAAAATCACAATTTTCTGAGATTTAATAAAAAGTTAGGTACACAATATTTTATTCATTCTTAAATGTTTAGTCTGTGGCGAACAATTAAACTGCGGAACCCATAAAAAAATACATGACGATTAAGCGAATCATTAAACGGCTAGAAACAAGTTTAAATTTCATAGAATGAATTATGTGAATGTTATTATAATTTTGCACATAGTGCGCGGCCTCCATTTTGTTTATAGACTAAGAGCTGGTTAAAAAAATTACAAGAATAAACGTATAGTCAATTTAATTATGAATAAGGATTTTATTACCTATGTCGAAATATTTGTAATTTAAGTACCTATATCATTAAAAAAAATTGAATTGTAGGTATAGATATCATTAAAATGTAGTCGTCAATTGCATAGTAAAAAGAGAGTCAATCAACATTGAAGGAAAAAGGTTATTTTTCCATTTGCTGTACCATAATAATTATTTTTTCCACGTAAATAACGTTGATATGAATTCAAAATATTACTAAATAAACGGGCGGTATCTACCTCGGTGGTAACCAACAAGCTCTTACGCTATTATGCTAATTTCCTCGTTCGTTTTATTACCGTTTTTATTGTTTCTAATATAAAGATATATTAAAGGCTCTTGTTTCACGAATCATGTCGGCCATGTTTATGTGACAATTATATAGGTTTTAGCGATCCAACGGCTTGTAACTTGTTGTTTTTGTGTAAACACGGTTTTTGAAAGTGGTTTGGTTTGTAGTTATGTTTGCTAGGCGTAAAATTGATGTGTTGTAACATTAAAAAACAAATCATTACATATATTTCACTCGTTGTAAAGTTGGTTTGAATTTTATATGATAAAGTAATTTATAAATTTATTTCTGATAATGGACGTGCTTTTCGGTTTATAAAAATGAAAATAGTGCGCATATATTGCAAGAAAAGAAATAACGAAATAAGTAACGTATAAAGAGAAATAACACGCGTTATCTGTTTTATCTGTTAAATGTAAATGCTACACTAATATAATCAAAGAATATTGATACTACATACATTGATCAAACTACTGTACGTTTTTGAAAGTGTATTACTGAAAATTTTCAAACCACGCCTTAAAAACGTATTTGCATAATCACAAAGCACCCTCAACGTCATCTTACACCGTCAAAACACTTTCTATCCCCTAAAACAAGAACCACCCGCATAAAATATCGATCAACAAAGTAAAAAATGTGTCTACCGTCGCAGCAGATTGAAGGAATCAGTCAAAACACTCCTGTGGTACATAGATAAGATGTAAATTACTGGGGGCTCCTTGAAAGAAAATTAATGTCTTTGTAACCACACTTGAGCAGTGGTTTTAATGAAATTTCCAGTCCTGTTAACAGGTTGGATGTCGGATACATCGATTGTACGGTTTTAAAATCTTGTAGGTTGCGGATTTATTTATTTAAATTATTTTCCTTGTTGATTTATTTAAAAGGACGTGGAGAGGAAGAGACGTTAATTTTAGTTTATATCAAATACTAGCTGTGCTCCGCGGTTTCAATGGTGGTCCACAAAGTCGGAATTTATTTTTATTTTCCGACAATTGCCGGGGTAAATTTGGTCATTTGATTTTGTACGGCATCTGTGTCATACTATTTCAATACTGCTTTTAATCCATTATTCCGCAACGCCTTACGAAAATCATGGAGACAAGGGGAAAAAATCTCTACCTGTGCTTTCGAATTCTCATCTGCACTCTGGTGGACAGCTTACAAGTGACAGAATAGTGCTGAATCTTATTATTTTATGCTCTTATATCGTTCTGAATCTAGATAGGTCACCTGGTGGTTCAAATGACCCATAAATTTTTCAACATGGGCCTGTAGTCTAAACACGAATAAAAAATAAACATTAAACGCTTACAATTATCTTAATGTTATAGGCATTTAATACGTGTTCAAAATTTCAAGTAAACCGGTGTTTTGAAGGGCATGAAAATCAGATTAAACTCTATTTATTTACTTCATAGTCCATTTAAAAGGTACACAGCATATTAAGGCAATTGAACGTAATAAAAGCATAACGGAAAAATGTCTTCAAAACAAGGAAACTAAGATTCTAATATAACTCTAATAATCTATAACTTTTATAAATAAATTCAATTACATGAATTGTTTTAAATAAAATAAAAAAATAGCTATCCAAATACAGTATCAATGTTTTAATACAGTATCAAAATGTCATAAATTGTAGGTGTTAAACTAACACAAGATAGCATACACTGACGTTCGTATATTATTCAGTATTATTTCTATCCCAGAATATCTATTGTCTCTGTTTCAATCACCTAATTGAAGTCTAGACTTGTGTGTTTGCGACTGATTTTTGGAAGTGCATTGTAGGTATTTGTGAGTTGTTATGCAACTGCATTCTGCTCGTTATTTTTAGTTTGAGGAATAGTTACTAATTGTAGATCGCTGTAATTAGAGTTTTATAATAATTGTAATAAGCTAATGTTTCGATTTATATGCTTGTAAAATTATGTTAATTGAATTATCTTTGACAACTACTCCGAAATAATTTGAAAAACATGTGTTTATTTGTTTGTGCATCTATCACTTCAAACATACTTTATAAATTCTGTTCTTAAACGGAGGAAGCCTTGAAAAAATATAAAAACGAAATATTCACCTAATAAACTAATGTAAGAAATAACAAAATATTCGGAAGTCGGTAAAAGCATAAGTTCGCATAATTCAGAATTAAGCTCACCGTTCACTAGACAAATATGGAATTCGTAATTTGAATAAAGCTCGTCGTATCCGAGATATTATCGGCACCAATCGAATTAGCTACCGGTTTATATGGTATCATACATTTTATGATCACCATAAAAAAGTATATTAAATTTCTTGAATTAGTGAGCGCTCAGCTTTGGTTGTAAGTATACCTAATTTTTATGGGACAAGCGTTTGTTTGATCTTACCGAAAGTATAAGATAAATATTATCATTTACTTCATAACGGATTATAATTACTTACTGCTTGTTACATTTTAATGATCTTTATGATACAAGTGAGGGTAGAAATAGGGTACAAATGATCACCTATTTGTCCTTAAAATACGATCGGTACCCCGCCCATTAAGTGTTGAAATTATTCCCGTAACCAGATGGGTCAGCTAATGTTATCCCTTACAATTAGTCACAGATGAGTTCCGTGGGTGGATAATAATAATACTACTGAATATCGTGACTTTGTCTGCGTTCAATAACATTTTTGAAGTGTATAACATCTGACATTAGCTTTTAAGTACCTTGCCAACATTAATGGATCTCTGTCATCTAATTATTTATACATATTAATAAATAAATAAATCTTACAGAAGTTAAAATCGACTTTATTGACTTCTAATGTAAGTACAAACTTATTTACTGAATGAAATACGTTGTGTTGGTAGTAAAAATCTGTTTTTACGATGCCATGCGACTCTTCAATTTTGTCTTTCAAATAACGAACCTTAAACATCCCAAAAGCACACATCGAATATAGCACTCATCGAAGTCATACCCAAAATTGGATTTAAAACATTACCCAAGCGGTAAGATCAAATATAAATGTCGCGACACTGCAAGCGGCTGATAACTCGCACAAAAAGATTCCCTGCATTGTACAAGGGGCACAATGGGCCACGGAGAGGCAGGACTTGTAATTACTATTTCCCTGACGCCTTTTCATATATTTTTCACAGAAATGCGAGTATACGATGCTCTTTTGTGATCTATTGGCCGATTCAATTCAAGTTCTAGTGCATTATGTGATATTCATAGTGCAGTTCTTAATAGATTTATTTTAATAGATATTCGTATAGGTATGTATAGTAATTATTGCTGTATGGAATGTATGATGTCATAAGTTTTAATTTTTAAAACGGTGTAAATCATGTCATAAGCTGAGTGTACCTAGTAGATACTTTATAAGTACTTACATTTTATTCATAATATATACCGTAATACAATATTTAAATAAAGATACGTTACTTATATAATATAACTAGCGGCCCGCCCCGGCTTCGCCCGTGGTACATATGAAAAATAGATGTTGGCCGATTCTCAGACTTACCCGATATGCACAGAAAATTTCATGAGAATCGGTCCACCCGTTTCGGAGGAGTATGCAGACTAACATTGTGACACGAGAATTTTATATATAAGAAGGTTAATATGAGCTTTAAATAAAATGTGTTATTTTAAGGCGATTACTCTGAAAGCTTTAACTCCCATCTACATTAGAATAAAACCGCTTAAGACCGCTAATTACAAGGCATTATTTTGAGTACTAATAAAATTAGTAGTTCCAGGCAATAATAGAGTTATAAATTCATCTAAACTGTCTCGTATGACTTTTACAAAGTAATTAACAAGGACTGTTAGTCGTAAACTAAAATTAGCGTGATAAGTCGCTTGAGGAATATTTCTGCGTACTATTAAATTATTATAAACCTAAAACGCAAATTGTGCTTTATACTATTACTGTTTAATAATTACAGTTATTGTTTTCAAATTACTAGTAATAACAAAAACTTGTAACTGATCGTCAATAGAAGAAATTCGAACTCCACAATTTTGAGTTCAAAGATAGCTCCGTTGACTGTTGCTATGCAATACGAAAGTATTAAAATACGAGTGTCTCGACTTCAAATCACGAAAGCGTCGAACATAAACAAAAGCCACTAAATACACGTTAAGTATTCAAAGAAAAGTTTCTAAATGACAACAATAAGCGATCTCGGATGTGCAGCTAGTTGCCCCGACGCCTCTGTAATTACACCAACACATACGAGACTCAAACACACTTTATTTTACATCTTTAAAAGCACACGTAAAGCCGAAACCGAACACGCAATTACCGACCTTATTACACAACGAAATCAATCGTTTACATTAAAATATTCCGTTGAATTCCCATTACGAATTCTATTCTACGCTTATCTGTACAAAACGTTACACATACTATACTACACTCAGCTTTATCCATTTAAAAAGGCCAAGCCTGTATGGAAAACATCGACAAGCTACTTATTACCAATAAAAATTTGAAAGAACAACGCCTAAGTGGCATTTAAGTGTCAGTCAACTGACGCTTAGGCCGTTTTCGTGTTGGGTCTCGGAGGCGGACTGGTTTGGGGCGAGCCGGTCGACAGAGTGGCATGGATACTCCTTTGTGCGCATTCCGATATGCTGGTACCGGGCGCTGTCCGAGCGGGGATAATGAAGAGTGGTTACATCTCAGCTAGACGCACTTTCGACCGATCTATCACTCGATTTACGCATTTGGATGTGAATAAATCGGCCGCACTAACCTCCGCCACGTTTTGTGAAACTGTACGTGCTCGGCGAACAAAGTGAGGGTAATATTTCCTCTTGAACGACGCGTACGTAGAAAAACTCGGGCCCGTTGAAATTGGTAGAAATCGACGTTTCACGATTCACAGATAGGGTTATTTATATCGTGGAGCTCTTTAATTATGTTATCCGAATGGAGCCGTTAAATGCGTTAATGTCCGTCGATTTTTTATGTGTATTTTGAAGTATTTGTAGGCGTTTAGTGGATTATTATTTTGATATATGGATATTGAGATTGAGGTAAACGTATAAGATCGAACTCTTTTTTATGTTTTATTTTTTAAGGACTTTAACCGTTTATGTACATCATATCAAACGCATTCTATAACTAAAACATAATATTAAGCTTGTGGTTATAATATCTTTTTATTACAGTTTGATATCAAGATGTAGTCTTGTATAATAATTGATAAGTTACCAGATGCTAATAAAATAATGTTTCCATATTTCTCGCATATCCACAAACGGTATAAAATTCATATCTCGAGGCTTATCTTTAATTCGAAAGCTGCAGGTGACTTCTAATGAACAATAAAATTTAATACTGAATGATGTTTCAAAAACGGCGCCATAAATTATATAGTCGGCAGTTCGCTGAGAGCCACGGTTCGCAACAAACGTGTTTGTCGAGTGTATTTACTGTTTAACTGGTGAATAAGACGTTTCGTTCCGCTCGAACGGTTCGTGCGTTATCAAATGGATGCATTCGATAATGCACCTTATTTACTATGGAGGAAGACATAATTGTCGAGAATATAGACCATACTAACATTTTAATTCAACAAAATGTGGAGAATTCCGAGAATTGTTTATTAGAAAATATGATTCAGCAAAACGATATGGACAATTCAAATGAAGTGGAAGAGGCTAGTTCACGGCCAAATAAAAGAGCTCGGGAAGTTGATGAAGAGGAGATGTGGGTTACAGTAGGTAGAAATGGAAAGAGGTTAGCCCAAAAAGTGGATCTGTACATAAATAGTACCGAAAAGCTGCCTAAGCAGTTTTCATTTGCTAAATTGCTAGAAGAGAACAACATCAGTAGTGTGAGCCGCATTAAGTATATCAACCCTTATAAAATATTTATTCAGTTTGAAAAGTCTGAAAGTGCGGAAGAACTAATCAATTGTAAGTCTCTGCAGGAGCTTGGCTGGAGGTTTCAAAAGCCGCTCGAGGTTGTAGTATCTTATGGTGTAATTAAGAATGTCGAAGCCGATTTGAGCGAGAAGGATATATTAGACATTATCTCGAGCAGCAGTGATATTATTTCAGTCAAACGATTAAAACGAAGAAATAATACTGGTAATGGATGGGAAGAGAGTGAATCGGTCCGCTTGGGATTTAAGGGTTCATCATTACCAGCATATGTATACATCTATGGGATGAAAATAAATGTGGATCCATACGTATTTCCAGTTACTCAATGTTCTAAGTGCTGGAGATTTGGGCATGTTCTACGTGCCTGTCCAAATAAGAAAATAGTGTGTCCCAAGTGTGGTAAGAACCATGGGAACTGTGAAACTACTGCATTTAGGTGTGTCAACTGTACGAGGAACCATATATCTATGGACAGATCGTGCGGGGTGTTCTTGAAGGAGAAACGACTGAGGGCTATAATGGCCGAGTTCAACTGTTCTTACAGAAAGGCGTTGCAAGTATATGTTCCCCCTGAACCTGCTCCACTAAATGATGAACAATTGATGCCCCCAATATCGGCATTACCCAATCAGATAGCTGCGTCCATATCTGAGGCCACACAATCTCAGGATACTAACTCAACTACTTACGCAAGCGTGGCACGCACTCCCAAACGATCCAGTGTCAATCAACATCAACGGAACGTACCTCAACCCGTGGAACAGACTCGTAAAAAAGAGAAGAGTAAGAGAAAGAAACTAAGCCAGGATGAAGTATTTAATTGGGATGTGTCTTCAGACTCAGAAGCAATAAATAATGATGAAGACGGTGAATCGGAAAACGAAGAGCAATCCAGAAAGGAAAAAAAAGAGAGAAGAGAGAGAATCAGATCTACGTTAAATTATAGACAATTACTGACAAAATTATATGCGTTAGTAACTAACTCGGAAGTAGATTTGAAAAACAAAATTATCCAAGGAGTGACAATATGTATTGAGTGGTTGACATCTGTAGTAGGACAGTATATACGTAGTTTGCCTTTTAAAAATATGTTTAGCTCATTATGGGTATAAACAAAATAAATATTATTCAATGGAATGCACAAAGTATAAGAGCTAAGCGTACAGAACTTGACCTGTTATTAAGTACGGAAAAAATTCACATAGCAGCTGTGTGTGAAACGTGGCTGAATAACGATATTATGTTTAAGATAAGTGGTTTTAATATATTCCGTCATGATCGAGAAGATTCGTATGGAGGTGTAGCCATTATAACTCACAATTCTATCAGAGCCCAATTACTGCCAGGGCCCCAAGTCTGCTATTTTTTATAAATTCGTCATTCCAACACGATCCCATTGTCATTTTGATAAAAGTTTGTAATCTGCTAAATTCATAATGGTCGATCAGTGGTCGGTCAGTGGTCTCGTAATGGAATCGTGGCAGAATGACATTGTCGTATTGCCATTATTATAAAACCCGGTAGTAGAAATGATTTTCGAAAAACTACTACTAAATTTTAACATTTACTCATGCCAGATTTCATTTTTAAACATTTTTACATATTATTTAATAATGTTATAAGCAATCTGAAGTAGTAAGAAGTTCGTAAATAGCAAAAACATTAAAATGTGTAACGCGGATAAAAGTGAAACTCAATAATGTTTTATCTGTTTAGCTGTCAAAGTCAAATGTGACATTACTACTTGTTTACAATTCTAGCGGCCGGTGTTTAGCTATTTATTTTCATTGTGTTTTATTTATTTATAATATTGAAAAATGGTGCTAATAGAGCAAATTTCGGCTCTAATTGATTTTTTGGAAAACCACCAAGACCTGGCGCTTGGCTACTGCAGCCGCACCAATGAAGGGCGAAGTTTAAGCAAAAGATATTGGATGGAATGCGCCCAAATTTTAAATTCCATATCGGTGGACTGCCCCAATAAAACTCCCGCAGAATGGCGCACAGTAAGTACCTATATACAGTATTATTTAATAATAGGTATGCAAAATGTATCATTAATATAATTTTTGCACTTTTTTAGTTCTACAATGAATACAAAAGCAAAACACAGACACAGTAATTTGTGCAACATTATGGAGGGCACTCTGTCCAATCAAAGTTTGATAGGACCCTGATGCATAAAATGCAAGTGCTATTAGAATCTGCAATAAAAAATATAACAAATCAACTATTTCGTGTTTATAGCTACAGAACAATAAATCAATGAAAATCAAATTCAGATTACTAACCTTCATTTCTGCCGATATGCTATCGTTTCGACGCGGTCTGGCCATAAGGGGAATGAGTTCTTCAATTAACCCCCTTACTGAGTCCTTTCCAAGGCGAAACGTTTTTACAAATTCCGCCTCGGAAATATCAATAAAGGGGTTTGTACTAATTCTCGTCAAGCGACGGGCTCGACGACGTCTTTTGCATTCCGCCCGTCTTCTTTCTCTAGCATCCACTGCGGCTAGCTCGAGAATATTTGCTCGTAGTGAATACATTTCTCCACTCAATATTTCACAAAGTACAATACAAACACGATAGATAACAAACTCTTTTCGACAACCGAGCTATTATAAGCAATGACTGCACAATGACGATCCAATGGTAGGTCAATGATCAAAGGAACTGTCAAAATTTTAGCAGATTACCCCATACGTCAGTCATTCATTTGTCATTATGTACGAGATTACCATTCTAAGCCATTTCTTTCAATGGAATGTCAGTGGTTGACCATTGGAAAGTCATAATGACACCATTATAATAGTAGATGACCAAACTTGTCAAAATCAACAATTTTGAAATCAATGATAGACCATTCTGACACTATTGTAATAGCAGACTTGAGGCCCAGTACAACTGTCTAACTCAAACATTGAAGTAGTAGCTATCAAAATTTTCAATTGTAAATATATCGAGTACATAATCTCCGTTTATTGCTCTCCGTCAATACGAACTTCTCAACATGATTGGGATGAATTGTTTTCTATTTGTAGTCAAAAAACTATTATACTGGGTGATTTTAATGGTCACCATGTAAGTTGGTCATGTAAGACAGATCCGAGGGGTAACAATATTTTTGACTCTTTGATAGAAAGTAATTTTGTGTCGCTTAATGATGGACGACCTACGCGAATAAAATATGTTAACGGAAGGTTACAGGAATCTTCACCGGATATTTCAATTGTATCGTCAGATATAATAATGCATTTAGATTGGAATGTGACGAATGAATCACTAGGTAGCGATCACTTGATAGTCAAAATTAATATTTCATACACGAATACATCGCCGAGTTATATTAAAAAAAGAAATTATAAAAAAGCAGACTGGATAGAATACCGTAAATATATTGAACATAACATTTCAAATTTCCATATAATTGAAGATGAACCGCAAAAAAGTTATGACCTATTTCTTAGCATTATTGATGGAGCCGCTGATGCTCATATTCCTTTTTATAAAATTAGTCATGACCCCACAAAACGTTTTATTCCTAAGCCTTATTGGAGTCCTAATCTCTCAAAGGTAGTTGCAGAAAGACGTCTGGCTCTTACTTTATTTAGAAAAAATCCAATTCCTGCTAATTTGAATAAATTAAAGGAACGTATTAGTATTGCCCAAAGATTAATTAGACAGGCCAGAAATGAAGCATTTTCCAAGTTTTGTTCCTCACTTGACGAAACTACTTCTGTAAATGAGCTATGGCGTAAGATGAGGTGGTTGAAAGGCCATAAAATGTCCAAGTCTCATGTAGACGAAGGGTTAGCCAATGATCTTCTGCATAACTTGTCACCAGATTTTGTATGTTCAAAGAATCCAATTTTTTCCTCGAAGAATATAAAGATAGAATCATCCTTTTCACTTAATGAACTTAAAAGATGCATTAAAAATAAAGATACTGCACCCGGAGACGATCAGATATCATATTCAATGATTAAACACCTACCAGAAAATGCATTAATAATCTTACTAGAGTTATATAATTTATTTTTCACACTCAGTTTCGTTCCTTATCAATGGCGAGAAATTTATGTTATTCCCATTCCTAAAGTCGGTCGCGATCCCTCTTCAGTTTCAGCGCTAAGACCAATTTCTCTTATGTCCTGCTTTAGTAAGATTTTACATTCTATGTTGAGGAATAGGTTAGAATGGTTAGTTGAAGGTAAAAATCTATTTCATGAGGAGACAACGGGCTTTCGAAAAACTAAATCTTGTCTTGACAATCTCACTAATCTAGTGAGTAGAATTCAGCTAGGATTTTCCAAAAATTTATTAACAGGTGGATGTTTTATTGACATTGAAAATGCTTATAACAACGTTGACATTAAAGCACTTCTTTTAATTTTGGATCAGCTCGGTGCTGGCTCTAAACTTTGTAAATATTTATGGACTTTTTTGAAGGAGAGAAATATTAATATAAAGATCGGCAATACTACATTATCCCGAAGTACAGGACGAGGTTTGGCTCAGGGAGACCCATTGTCCCCTCTATTATTTAATATTGCAACTCTCCAGGTTAGCAAACAGATTTCTAATGTTATGATTTCTCAGTATGCTGATGACTATGTTTTGTATATTTCAGGAAAAAATGTTGAGTATGTATCTAGGGAATTGCAAATAGCTTTAAACAAAATAAACAATATACTAGGTGAGTTAGGTTTAGATATTTCTCCAACTAAAACCAAGCTTTGTATTTTCAAAAGAGGTGTCAATAGACAACAAATGTCTCTTAATATAAATAATACTACAATCGAAGTAGTTAATGCTGTTAAATACTTGGGAATGTGGTTAGATCAGTCTTTAAAGTGGAATATACATATTCAAAACTTGGTCTATAAAATATCTAGATACTTAAATATTATCAAAATTCTGGCTGGGGCATCATGGGGTGTTCATCCCAGACAGCTTAGAAGATTGTACATTGCTATAATAAGGAGTAGACTAGACTATGGATGTTTTTTATATGATAATAGCTACCAGAAGTATACAAGTAAATTAGATAAAATACAAAATCAAGCAATGAGGGTAATAGGTGGTTTTATAAGAACTACTCCAATACATGCCATGGAGAGTGAACTTAGCCTCTCTCCATTGCATGTACGGAGGGCGTATTTAGGTGGTAAATTTTTACTAAAAGCCAAAGCTCGATCAAATAATGTAACTATTCATATATTAGAAGAATTATATACACTAAAAGATAACAATTATTGGCGTAATAAAAAGAAGCCATTACTTGTGATTCTGTATGAAAAATTATCTAACATTAATATTTATAATACTCGGCAATTGGAGATGTTTTCAATGGATACCTGGGTCACTAATATCAATTTAGATAATATAGTTTATGTTAGTATTCCTAGTATAATTAGTCCCAAACGAAATTATAGCTCATTAGATTTAAACTTAGCATGTATGGATTTAATTAATAAGCAATATTTTAATTATTATAAAATATTCACTGACGGCTCCAAGGATGGGGAGGGGGTCGGCTCTGCATTCTACGACATCCAATGCGATATAAATTTAAAACTAAAAATTAATAACAATTACTGTTGTATAATGGAAGCAGAACTAATATCAATTTGTGAGGCTCTGTCCTACGCAACTTCGTTAGTCCAAAATAATATTGTGATATTTAGTGACTCCAAAAGCGCGTTGCAGCATTTAATCCGCTGTACTTCGGGCCTACCAGGTACCCCTATAGCTTACACGATTTTAAGTCATATTTTAAATTTAACTGGTAATTCCAAAACAATTAAACTACAGTGGATTCCATCACATTGTGGACTGGAACATAACGAGCGAGTAGATATGTTGGCTAAACAGGCTATTTCAGATGGAGTGGACTATAATATGTTACCTTATTACTCGAATTGCATTTGTTTAATTAAAAACTACTGCTATAACCTATGGAAGGAATATTTTGATGCGCGTTCAAAAGAAAAAGGCATATGGTATAAAACCGTCCAGCCACAGCCGCTGAGGATTCCATGGTTTGAGCATCACAGCTTTTGTAGAAAGGACATAGTTTTGATTATGAGGCTGCGTACCGGGCATGTCCCATCAAATAAGTTTGCGTTTCTGATGAAAAAGGTTTTGTCACCGAATTGTGAGCAATGCGGTGTTCCAGAGGACATAACGCATGTATTGATGGAATGTTCCCGTAATGCAGCCTACCGTTTATCGAATTGTAGCGACATATTGAAAACGTTTGCGGACATCAACATTATTTTGTCTAACCCCCATTCGGTAGAAATAAAACGTATTATCAGACTATATAATATGGGTTTCACCTCGGATCAGTCTCATTAAATTATTTGTAGCTAGATATATAATTATTAAATTACTGAATTTATATACTTACCTGTGTACGTATGTGTATGTGTGTACCTGAGCGACATAATCATTTTGTGATTAAGCTCATTAAATAAAGATTTGAAAAAAAAAATTATATAGTCTGTGATTGACATTTATTTAGACGATTCTTGACTTTGACTCCGGGATTTAGTAATAACATTATTGGATTTAAAATTGTTATTGGCTAACGTAATAACTTGATTTGTGAGTCAATGATGAAATTTGACTTAATATTGAATAATATCTATACATATAATAAAATCGTAGGAAAGTCAAAACTGTACATTGAATATTAAAAAAAAAATACTCGGGCGTGATCTACAAAAGATACCGAAGCCATATAGTGTTTGTCTGTATGTATGTCCGGGCTAATCTCAAAAAATACTGCATAGATTTACTTCAAATTTGGTACAGATATAGCTTGAGACCTGAGAAAGGACATAGGTTAGGTTTTATCCCGGAAATCCCACGGGAACGGGAACTATGCGGGCTATTTTTGACTACTCGGTCGAAGCCCGTGGCGGAAAGCTTGTTAAGAAATAATACCATATTGTGGCACATTATTCATACTTATGTCTGTGACCGTTGTTTTTGCATGATTGTTCATTTGCATATTTGCATTATTTATAAGAATTACAATATAAATTGATCATTGCTTCATTTAATTATTATTGATATGATACATAACCAATTTGTGAATATGTTTAACCTTATTCCGCTATACGACATTAAGAAATATTTTTCTTAAAATTCCAAATATTTAACAGCGACAAAATAGAAACAATGAATTTACCTACAGTAAGATGTGTAATGTGTATTTATTCCAAATTCTATTTATTTTACGTTTTATTTCTATACTTCAGCCTTTATTTAGTTCTTGACATTTGAAAAACACAATAAATACCTTCCTTAGAAGTAAGGAAGTTCTCCAGGTTTAAACCAAAATAGCGGTGCCATCGCAATAATTACTACAGGAAATAAAATTATTAGCCGAGACTTACATGTAGGACGCTCTAATGCGTCGCATCCTGTTACTGTAATACAATTTATTGTAATCACATTAGTTTAATGATATCAGGGAATCCTTTTAAGTATTGATAGGCACGCAAATGAGGCTGCCTTGTGAATTGGTTATTTGGAACATGGATTTGTTAGGCGCGTGTAACTAAAAGAATGTTGGCGGAAATAATATCACTACATAGTATAAAACGAAGTCGCTTTCTCTGTCCCTATGTCCCTTTGTATGCTTAAATCTTTAAAACTATGCAACGGATTTTGATGTGGTTTTTTGTAATAGATAGAGTGATTCAAGAGGAAGGTTTTAGTATATAATTTATTCGGTTTTAGACAAAGCGGGCGAAGCCGCGGGCGGTATGGAATATAGGAAAGAAGACTGCAGGCTGATGGCGTTGGTGATTATTCAGTGTATGATTGAGATTTAGAGATGTTTAACAAAACATATTTTTAAATTATTTTAAATCGAAATCTCGAGACGCTCGTCCATAGATGTAATTGATCACGCCGTTGTCTTTCAAAATTTAAATTGCATTATAGTAGATTAAATTTTAACTTATTTTATTTCTCAGTCAAAAAAAGAATCTAGCTTTAAAGCGTAAAAGTGAAAATGAAATTTACAAGGATTAAATGCCTTTTTTAATAAGAAAAAAATCCCACGACATCTTAATTCCGTTACAACAAAATTCCGTTACTCCAAAGCTCACTACAACATTCGAACGAACAAATTATCAACTTATTAAATTATCCACGCACAAAATATGTAAAACAGCTGGACCGCAACCGACCGTGGCATGTTTAGCGAATTTTTAACAAAATATATGTTTATTTAAAAGATTATTGCGGTGTTTGAAGCCGGCGCACGTTGTTCGTAACCATTGTTTCCGCCTTTAAGACGATACACAAAAAAAAATCCACTGCTTGGCGGGCGGAGTCTAATAGCTCGCTATCGCGAACGCCGGTGTGCGCGAAGTCATTCTTGCAAACTCGCCGCGCTGCCGCTGGCCGACTCGGGACAAACATGTATGGAGTCGTCATACAGTTATAATATTGTTATACATTTATTCAATTGTTGATTTATTGGTTTTAATTTCTTGCTTATAAACAAATAATCTTCTTTCCAACAACTACTTAGACATTATTAATAATTATTATTATTTCGTAATGCTTACTTTATTACAAAATAATACAGGTTATAAATAATCTTTAAAATAACAAAAAATATTGTTACTCAGAAAAAATGAAATGGTACTCAATAACGCGGACTACTGAATTGATTTAGATAGAATTTGATGCTGACGTAGATATTACATCATGCCCAGAAATGAAAGGTACACCCTAATTCTTCTCAGTCAAAGTCAAGAGTGGAAGATATCACTAATACAGTAAAACTGATGCAAAACTTTGGATGTTAATTTGTATATTTTTTTGTTAGTTGTTACTTAATCACGTCAAGACTACATTACCAATTTTGATAAAATATAGCTAATTGCCTGGATTTACACATAGGATACTTTTTATCCGAACTGAACACTTCTGTGGGATAAAACAGGATTCACGATATAACCTAATTCCACGCGGGCAAAGCCGCGGTCGGAATGATATTTTTTTAAATAAAAAAATTGTTTAAAAAAAAACAAAATATATTGACGCATGTATTTATTTTTTGCACTCTATTATAATTGTAATTATTCATTACAAATAATCAAAATAAAATAGCCAGAACAAAGTTAGGCCCTGGTAGGGTAGGTAGGCAGGTACAGCAATGTAAAAAAAAGTAAAAAGTAAAATTTATTTATTTTTCTCATCACAAATGCACGACGACACCACGACAATGTGAGACGAACACTGGCTTATTTATACCAATAATAATGTATTATAAACATTAAATTAAGTTTACTTTCTAACAACAAAAATACATAATATTAGCTAATGTGAAAGCGAATCAACCAATCATCCCACAAAAATGAAATGTGCACACAAATATTCATCCAAATTGGTTCATGTCATTAGGAGGAGTGACTACAGCGCCATCTTCCGGGCCCAATTATGTTTCCAGATCACCCAGGAACTCAATTTAATATACTTACACAAAATTTTTCGAAATGAAAACTCACATTACTATGTAAATATGAATATAAACCTGTTTTATTACTAAGCAATTTCCCGCACAGGTGTAGTAAGTATAAATGAAATAAATATCAACATCAAATTCTTTATACAACATACTTATCTACCACCTTCTAAGAAATGTAATTCTTGAAATTATTTCGTATTTTTTTTAAATATAATACTACTCCAATGAGCTCCTGTTCCATATTATGTCCGCCATACTTCCACTAAGTTCACCATGATTTTTTATTTCTTTGCACTTTGTTGCTTTTTGCTAAAAATGGAATCATGCGATAAAACCAGTAGAACGTTGATAACATACATTTTTGACTGAATAAAGGTACTTACGAAGGAGTGGGTTCACATTGTGAACAATCAGTGGGTTGATTTTCCTTCTGGATTCCGGATTTCTGAAAAGATTATCTATGCTATAAATGAAAATATCTTACACATTCGTTATGTACTTAAAACAGGGGTACATATCAAACATCGTCTATAATACAATTATCATCAAATTAAAAATAAAACCAACTTACTTCATTAATTTGTTCCAATTGTAAGCATTCTTTTTCCTCCAACCTTTATGTTTCTTCTTCTTATTTTCTTTATTGTCCCCATTTGTCTCATTTTGTCTTATCGTGTTGTCACCCTTTTTTACGATTGCGCGAGCGACACAAGTTCCCCGTGTGACGGCCGTAGCGGGAATGACTCGTGCAGCGATCGGGGTAGGAAGGTACAGGGCGGCTCTCGCTATATTGGCTGGTCGCGCGCTAATTTCAAGTATTTCTTGTTTATTTCAAAACCATCGCATATTTCAAAATTCTAAATCGGTAGACGTATAGGTTGTATATTTTATAGTTAATATCCAAAAAGTCGTAACTTTACGTTTGTTATTTTGAAGATGCCAGAGATTATAAAAAAATAACAATGAGAACTTTGTATTTTTTTTCTATCGAGAAAATATCATGGAATCATGTTTCTAAAACGGTAGACGTATTGTGTTACTATTGAACTTTCTTGTCAAGAATTTTCATCACGACAACTTTAATAATATAAAAATTACGAAGGTTTAAAAAGGGCCGTAAATGTTAGAAAAATTAATTCATCACCTTAAAATTCATGAGGAATTCTGTATAGGCATTTGTATGGGGCGTATTAGAATACATGACAGTGGGTTTTGTTCGATATCTTGACTATATTATTCATTGAAATGTAATACGATTGAGCTACTATAGATTTTAATATACACGAGTAGGCGAGGTATTTTGTTTTTTTCTTCTTGGAGTATTTGTTTTGTGACACGTGCTATTTTCGATTCTTAACGATTTAATGTTTTTCTGTGAAATGTATAAATAAATAGGTATGTATTATGTGATGCGACATTCGAGTAAAAATTGTTTTCATAAAATTTTCCAGCAGAGATTATTCATGGTGATAAGATCGTCTGCTGCACAAAATTAGTGTTAATGTTTTATGTAATTAGTTCCTACATTTTAATAAAAATATCTTGGGAAAGTAGATGTTACAAGTAAACTACAAGAATGGATGTAGGTACTTGTATTACATTCTTGTAGTTTAGCACACATATTCTGTGAATACAAATCGCACAATCCGCTATGCAATTTCAAGAAAGTACCCAACATATAAATGAAACAATGAATTTTGTAGAAAAAGCCAATTCATCAGCTCTTTGTTTGGGCTACGTGTAAATGGGATATGAGTTGACTGACGTTTCTGAGAACAAATACGTTCACACTAAAATAGATCGTATTGCCACAGTACACTTGCCGTTTTCGGCTGTAGCATTTAGATTTACTATTCGTGGTTACATACGTACGTTATCAGAACGGTTCCCTGAATCCTTTATTATGGGACGTCAGCGTTTCTCTAATATAGCCTTGTTTATTATCCATTGTTGTTTCTGTATGCAATGATTCGAACGCAACTTTGTGTGGTGGAGCATTGTATGACGTTTGAGGAGTAATAAAGCTTTGTTTAAATATTATTGTTTTCGTTCACGCATACCTACGTGCTGGATACATTCTAAGACTAATCAAAAAGTAAGTTTATAACATTGAAGTATGATTTATGAATAAAATATTTACACGAATGGCTTGTATATTTTAATATGGCAACACATTTAAACAGACAAGTAGGTATGCGAAGCAAAAAATCGTTAACGACAATTAAAGTAAAATGTCGTGACAAGTGGATATTGACATGAACCTGAATAAAAGTGATTTGTACCAAGAACCGCAAAACATCAAAATGTTGTTTCGTTACACATTTCAATAACTATTTAAAACGGCATGCTGCCTCGCTCGCACCTGTATATCGTCCTACAGAAAAAACGGGACAAACGTATGTTTGACAGCTCAGTGGGATACGGTCGTTACAGCCAAAAACATTTATTACAAGCCATCAAGTTTTAAAGTAACCTGACACCTCGCTACAAAATGACTCTGTCAAGACAAGCGTGAATGTTTGTTGGTGCACACGCACTGTTGTGCAATGTGACGTGATGAATGTCACAGAGTATATTAACGTGATCACGGACTTGCCAGATGGGAACCTAAAACTTGGTATACTGAGAATATGGATAGACTGTGGCGTTAGACGTCATTTCTTATGGTACTTTATTAATCATGTGGTTTTCGGTAATTTTTCGTATAAACGTATGGCGAAACGAAATAACTAGCAAACATAATAAGTAGGTTATTTTAGGATACTTAGGTATGACAGGCAATTACGTTTGGGAGACTACAGTAACATCATAACAACTTAATAATTCAATCTGTTTATTCGATGAGTATTCATCAAAGTTTACGAGCTTCTTGAGGGTTCCTAAATTAACTTTTTATTTCTTAATTTCTGGTTCTACATATTACAAACAAAACATTTCCCTTTTATTACAGTCTTGTATTTCTGGTAAATTCCACGAATTAAACCGTCGCCAATGTTTAAAAATACTGTTACGATCGGTTTGTAACAACACTTTCTTTCCACCGGCCATAAAGTTGAGCGTTAAAGGGTGTAATTACAGGCTTAATTAGCAAACCCAACGTTTTACGACCCACGTGACTGTATGCAATCACGTGAAATTAGATCATGCAATTTTGGCATTTATCACTTTTGTGTATATGAGTCATTTTGCTGTCAAACGTTTCGGTGTAGTAGATAGTTGGGGCTGTTGTTTTAGGATGACCTTGGTTTTAATTAATGTTGGAAAAGTCAAGATCGTGGGTGACGTCAGGGAACTTTTTTTATAGTGGTTCGTAGGGCTGTCTAATATCTGTTAGATATTCTTGTCATATTTACGATACGATTTAATTATGGTTACGATTGAATTACTCTACTATCTGACTAATTATTTCTGTCTTTGTACAAATGATTCCGTAAATTCAGTTCATTACCCCTGTTTTTTTATTTATATAAATTTATAACTAAATCAAGTAAAGAAAGTAAAGTACAATGTATTTCATGTCTATAATAATTGTTATTTCCTACAATTTACAATAGTCAAAAAAGTATTTGTATAAAACTTACGCCGCATCTGCTTTACATTCAACAGACGCCTCAAAAATTGAAATCCAGAGTCTTCAGTCTGTTTACTCTGACCTCACAATTAATTCCAGTACTATTTAATTAGTTAAAACTACTCGTTTAATTAACTCGGGGTGCGGAAAGAATCTTACAAGAGTCATTTTACCGCTTTATGAACAAACGTGCTAGCATGTGAAGCCCGTACACTTTTTATACATGAAATGGAATATTTTTAAGAGAAATTCCCTGAAGCACCCTCCATGTTAAGTATACTAAACACTTCTATTTTTAGATTCGAGTCAAATAGCCAACTAAAATGCCTTGCAAATGTTACTAATGGGAGCTTATTTTGGCTCGCTTTTTGAAGAGGCTTTGTGGATTGTTTTTGGGTTACGTGTTGGTTAAATTTAAAAGTGACCTTGAAATGACATTCAAGTATTTTAAAATTGTACTTTTATACTGAAGGTAAATACTGATATTTGTCGGTAGGAATCGTAGGTGTAGGATTTATATTTACCTAAATAAAAAATGTATTATAAGTATAAATGTTACTGCGATTAGAGACAAAATTCACAATTAAATTATATTTTAATAGAAACATTACCTACGAAATTCAGTAGGTAATGTTTCCCTATGCATATTAATATAGAATGCATTAGGTAAAAAAAATATCCACATACACTTTTAGGTAATTTTTCTAATTCCACTAACAAATTGGTGCAATAAAACATGCACAGTCTTTATATTAATTGTAATATGAAATTAGCCATAAAATTCAGATCTTTTTTATCGACTTCCGGAACTTGGTGAATACGGGAAGTCGTTTAACCTACTTTTGTGTTCCATTTTTAAACAGCCTCCGTTTCGATTGTTCGCGCTTTCAAAAACTCTAGTTTTATGTAAATTTTAAAATTTTATAACATTCATTTTTCTGTATTTTTTTTACGTAGCTTATCATCAAGTAAGTTAATAATTACTTTTACTTTTATAGGAGACTGGCGGAAATTAATCTAGATTTTTTTTTAAATAAACGAAACATCGTACCTCTGCGAGATTTGCTTATTTGTTAGATTAACAATAAATAGTTTAAAGTTAAACAATAAATAGTTAGAGTAGGCCCAAAAATACATGACACCGTTTTAAACTGTTTTTTTGCAACAATAAGCAAAAGTACCTATATCATGCTACTAAAATAAACAGCACACACTTATGTGTAGCGGTCCCTTTAATTATTATTCCTCTGTATATAAAGTAAACAATAGAAAAACTCCATAATAAATGTAATAAAGCACAACACTATGGCATATAATTTTAAAAGCTATAAATAATAGCGCTAATGCTTGCCGCTTTAATTTAAACGTCCCAGTTATGTGCTTTTTATTAAAAATTTCTTGCTATTTAGAGGAATATTTGCACGGAATGTTATGTGGAAGCGCTGCTACGGTTTTGATGTGGTTTTACACATGATGATGATGATTTTACTATGTTGTTATAGATTCTAGGTCATAATCTAATTAGCGTATATAACTAATAGCTTCTAGCCGCAGAATTGGGAAAATAGTAATATTTACAATGCTAATTATCGCAGATCTAAATCTATCTGTTTACCAAATTGAAGTCAAAGCGGTACAGTAATTTCGAGTTATTTATTTTTCATAACTAGCATAATAAGTACCTATATACATACATATATACATATGTATGTATATAACTCTTTGTTAAAATATGCATTTTTTGAACTAAATTTCCATACATAAAATTCAAGCCCTACAAAATAACCTGAACTCAATATACCATTACACATTGAAATGAGAAATGCACGTACGAAACGAATTAGCATTCATAAATAAGCCGAGAATGTTTATTTGGCTCAAGGAATATATGAAACGCACGCATCGCGACAATTCGCTACGGTTATATTGTGCTATTTGCTGCAATCGATTTTTTACACTTGGTCTCGTGTGACGTCATAATTTTGTATTATGGCTGAATAATTTTTGTTTTTTTTATTGTGAAGGTAATTTTACCTCACAAATAAAATACATTGAAATTAACATAAATATTGTATGAGTTACCGCTCGATTGTTTATAAAAATTAAAAAGTAAAAACTAGGAATATATGTAGTTATAATATGATTATTATATGCCGATGCTTAAAACAAATCTAATACTCCATACCTCTCTATAACCTATAATCTAATACTCCCAGTATCAGTGTGCAGTATTTTTTTTTTATTGTCGATAGGGAAGCGCTTGACCACAATCTCGCCTGATGTTAAGCTGAGATGTGGTCTAAGATGGAACGCGCTTCCCTAGAAGGTACCTGTTCATTCTACGCTTGAGTACAAAATTCAAATAAACATAATTTAAAAAGTGTCTCAAAATTTAATTTTAGTCATAACAATAATAGAACATCAAAAAAATAATCATTTAAAATACCAAAAGCGGATATCAACTCCAATAGTCAAAACCGAACAATAGTCAATTACAAAAAACAGAAATTTAAAATATCCCAATGATATTTATTAAAATCACTTAAAAATATTTACGGCTTATTGTTGTTAATGGTCACTCAACCGGTGTATATTTACGTTTTATTATATAGGGCAATGCTTTTATGTGTATGCACCTTTCTTTTTGATCGGTGAAGCAAGTAAAATGGATAATATCTGTTAAAAGTTTCCCCTAATCTATAATATAAAAATGAATCGCAAAATATTGCGTATATATTATTTAATAATTGATAAGCGCATAACTCGAGAACGGCTGAACCGATTTCGTTAATTCTTTTTTCTAATATACCTTGGAATATGAGGTTCTTATGCATAGTAAACATAAACATGTACCACGGGCGAAGCCGGGGCGGACTGCTAGTACTGTTTGAAATTTACAAATGACTTGAATGTAGAAGGCTAACTACTACTAAGGAACTCAGATGGCCTGGACGATATTGCTTCTTAGCGATAAGGCTGATTATTATTGTTGCTTTTTTTATTTTTCTTAACTAATTTTTGTACATACAATACTTATGTTGTTTGAAATTATTATTAGTTTCTTCTTGTTTTGTATAGCCAATGTGTGAAATTATTTTCAGCCTGTGCTATCGAAATCTAGGGCATAGTAATTGAGAATAAAATAATAACAAACGTGCAAGTATGTAACATTGTTGTGGCCCCATAAAACTAAAGGAAATTCAAGACACCTGAACGTTAACTGCCTTTTATAATTACTTTACATTTTTACTACTTTTTCTGCCATTACAATAAACATAACGTTTATTATTATACCTACAATTTCATGGCTTTTCATTCCACATACAAGCTAATATATTGTAATTGAAAAATCGAGTTCATGTTCTAAATATTCACAATTTAAACAATGTAAAATGCACATAAAAACAACTACATACACACGTTTAAAAATTCATATTAATAACGTAGTTCGCGCGTTCCCACCGGAAAATTCAACGCGTAGTGTAAAAATATGCAAAAACGTCGGAATTAATCAACTGTGTTGTCCCGAAAATTGTTTTAGTTTTCCCGTGTCCCTGATCGATGCCAATTTCGCTGTCTGCTTCCAATTCTCACTATGACTTCATCTCCCTTTGCTGAAAAACACGGGTTTTAATTTCGTTTTATGTCGCTACGTTAATTTTGTTTATTTTTGTTTCAACTTTACGTGTTGAGCGTTTTATTTTTTGTAATGCATTTTTATTCAGAAACATGGTTACTATTGACTACAATACACTCTTCTCTAGTATATACTAGCTTATTGTATATTGTGTTAGTATTGATAGGTATAACTGTAAGTATGAATTCTTATAATACGAACATTCTTATTTCTTTAATAATTAACTTTATTATAACAAATAATATTAACATAATGAAGAAGCGAAGCGCAAAAATGTTCATCACAATACATTAGACAATGTTAATCCATACGTTTTCTTCCACACTATGCTACTACTGTGCCTAGCCTTATCCCAGTTCATTTGGGGTCGGCTCTCCTCGTCATTCTTCGCCAGAGACATCGATTCCGGGTCGTCGAATCATTTACTTGAGCTTTCTTCAGGTCTTTGTTGATAACAGACATCCAAGTTTGTAGAGGTCTACCGCGCTTTTTCGGTCCAGAATTTATGGCCAAGACTCGCTTGGTCATGTGCTCTTCAGGTCTTCTCATCACGTGGCCATACCATTGGAGACGTCTTTCCGACAGCTTCTCTTCAATTGGTCTAATCTTGAAGCTTCCACGGATATGAGTGTTTCTCACTTTGTCGGCAAGGGTAACACCTCCAGCCCATCTGAGCATTCTCATTTCCGCTGCGTGTATTTTTGTCGCATGGGCCTGTTTTATGGGCCAGCATTCACTACCATAAATGAGAGCTGGGCGGATCGCTGTTTTATATGCCTTCCCTTTCACACGCACTGGCATCCTGATGTCACAGAGTACGCCGGACAGTTCCCTCCACTTCATCCAGCCAGTGTTGATGCGGTTGGTCACGTCTGCGTCAATGGTACCGTTGTTAGATATAACAGAGCCTAGGTATTTAAAATGGTCGACAGTGTTAAGCGGGTGATTTTGAATGTTAATAGTGCGATCTTGATGGTTATTTGAGCCATAGCGGCACTGCATATATTCCGTCTTTTGACGATTGATCTTCAAACCTGCGGTCTCTAAGGCGTGTCTCCAATTCTCCAGTGCTTCTTCGAGATCTTCAGCACTATCTCTAATCAGTACAATATCGTCTGCGTACAACAAATCCCAGGGAGGTTCTCTTTGCAAGTTTGCAGTCAGATAATGTATGATGAGATTGAAAAGGAGCGGACTCAACGCCGAACCTTGGTGGACACCCACTGCCACCTCAAATTCCTTGCTCAACCCTGCCGGACTTCTTACCTTAGTAGTTACCTTATGGTACATATTAGCAACCGCATTGATATAATACTCTGGAACATTCTGTGACCGCAGGGACTCCCAGATCAAATGTCGTGGTACTCGGTCAAAGGCCTTTTCTAAATCTATAAATGCAAGATGGATGTCTTTCTTCATTTCTCTATGCTTCTCCAATAAAATTCTCACACAGTGCAGGGCATCAGTAGTTGATTTCTGCTTCGTGAAGCCACATTGGTTTTCGGTGATATTAACCAACTGCAGGAGACGATTGTTGATGACTCTCTCCCATATCTTAAGTGTATGTGACATGAGTTTTATGGCACGATAGTTTTCACACCGTCTTAAGTCACCTTTGTTTTTGAAGAATGGGACTAGAAAGCTTTTCCTCCATTCAGTAGGAATTCCATCACGTAGAATTCTATTAAAAAGTTGTGTGAGGAAAAGAGCTCCCTTCTCACCCAACTTTTTCCATAGGTCAGCGGGTACTTCATCAGGCCCCACTGCTTTGTTGTTAGACATTTTCCTAATAGATGTTTTAACTTCGTCTAGGCTAATTTCCTGTATTGGTCCCTCAACAGCTGGTAAGTGTGGTGGTTCTTCGTATGGATACGTCTGATTAAGTAGTTCCGAGTAGTATTCCTGCCATCTTGCGTTAATATGAGCGTTTGAGGTCAGTAGCTGATCATCCTTGTTTTTGATGTACCTCGAGTTACGAATATCCATATTGTTAGCTCTTCTCTGTCTAGCTATTCTAAAAAGTTCCCTGTCGTCTTTAGCTCTTTCTAATCTTTCGTAGAATTCTTCATCATGATGAGCTCTTGCACAGGCAACTTCTCGTTTAGCTGCTTTCTTCGCATTGCAATAATTACTACGATCCTCTTCACTTCTACTTAATTGCCAGATCTTGAATAATTTCTTTTTCGTCTTGACTTTTTCTTCTACTTCTTCTTTCCACCACCGCGCTTGCTTGTTATTCTTGAGAGGACCCTTTGAAATTCCAAATATTTCTGAAGCTTTCTGCAAACAATGATTTTGGAAGCTGCTCCACATTATATCAGCTGTTTGAGTGTCATTTTCCAGTTCTTTGTCTACATAGTCTACCATTTCTCTTATGAATCCATCTCCTTCCACTAGATATAGCTTATGCCATCGGATTTTAGGTGTATATTGCATAAAGACTTTAGTGGTCTTTGGCATTATAATATCGACGACTAGCAGACGGTGTTGTGATGTAAGAGGCTCCCCTAGTATTACCTTGCAGTCTCTAAAAATATGTAGCCTAGAACGGTCAGCTAGGATATAATCAATTTGGGTGCTTGATCCTCCACTTTGATATGTTATTTTATGCTTGTCTGGTTTCTTAAAGAATGTGTTAATTATGGCCATATCATGTGTGATTGCAAAGTCTAAGATGTCAATACCCTGAGTATTCTGGTTACCATAGCCCTGACCACCGTGTACTCTCTGGTGGGGAAGGGAGGTAGTTCCGACATGACCATTTAAGTCTCCTCCAATGTATTTACTTTCACCTAGAGGGAAGGATTGCAACAGGTCATTTAGGTCATTCCAGAATTCTTGTTTTTCCGATTCACTACAAGCAGTCTGTGGTGCGTATGCTGATACAATATTCATGCAGGGCTGTTTGTCCAATGCAAATTTTATTGAAATAATGCGGTCGCTCACGCGTTTAACTTCCACTATACGCTCTTGCAAGTCACAATCAATTACGATGCCTACACCATTTTGTTTAGTAGTACTGCCATGATAGATGAGTTTATATCCATTTCCTATATTTCGCGCTTTCGATCCCTTCCATTTGGTTTCCTGTATACAACAAATATTAACCTTGCGTCTGAGAAGTACTTCGCTCAGTTCTACGCTGCGTCCAGTCATGGAGCCTACGTTCCAAGTTGCTATACGCATCTTTTTGCTCTGTCTGTGAACATCCATGACTGTGCCGTCGCTTTGGGGGTACGCCCTAGCATTTCCATCGCCTATAATTCTATCGTCGCTTCGGGGGTACGCCCTAGCATTTTGTCTCGACTTTAATTTAACTTTACTTTTCATGATGAGGAGAAGTTTAAAATGGCTTTTACTTTTACGGCCGGTTGCCACCTGACGCCAAGACAGTAACCCCTCTCGCTAACTAGGGCTTAGGACGCCGCCGTTGACCTCCATAGGTTCATCCGCCGCCGACCTCTACACAACACCCTGCCTGGTGCTGCTGCTCTCCACCAACCCTAAATCCGAATATGTCAGACCGGCCTAGTAGAGAGTACATACGTGCCTGTTGGTCCGCGGGAGGTATTTCCCTCCTACCCTGCATATCTACAGAGCATTCCCCTATCCGCCACCTGGGGACGCGTTCTCTAGAGGTCAGGCTCCCCCGAGAATTTTTCTTCCACACTATGATCACGTATATTTTCATTGAGACAGTGACAATGAGCAATAGCTAAAAATACATCATGTTGGATAAGCGTTGTTTCAGGCCCCGAATAAAACAGACTTTTTGGATATAAATATATATACCTAACTAGGATAATCGATAACGCAGAAGAATGCAGTAATATGCGACATGAGTCATGTTACAAACAGCTTAGGTTTATTATTTAATTGTGTCATTCATACGATAGAGTAGGTAGATAGGAAAAACAAAGAGCGAAGATTCTAGGTAACTTAGCAGGTATGGAAAGATACATTTGAAATATAGATTTTCTTAAATAATATTGATCAGACTTCTTTTCTAGTTTATATCGAACCTATTTTAGTCTTCTTTAGTTGTAACAGCCACTGCACTATTTTTACACGCTTTATATTAGCTTCACCTGTATGTTTGTAACCGACTTCTTTGGGCGCGATTTTGACCCACTTTAAACGGCCAGATTTCGTTCAAACTTTGTAGATTTATTTAGGACCGATGACAATACACTAATTTGATAAAATAAATAATAGTTTTAGTTTTATAGAAAACCGAACTAAAAGCGTGTTTTTTAGTTTTTTTAAACTATTATTATTTTGCATTGATTAAATCAGTATATAAACATGTTTCAAATATAATTATAATTTAATTGTATATGTAATATATGTAGCTTCAAAATAAACACAAATTACAATACACACTTAATACAATTTCTCAAAATTAATTGTGTTTGAATGAATCCTTATTTCCGCTAAAGAAACCCTTCAGAATTAGCTTGAATGAAACGACCGATGATCTGTTTGTTATTTTAATGAAGAGAGTTTGAAAAGGAATGAAATACTTATAATAATATATGACACATGCAAAATATGTTTTAAAATATTAAGGTACATTTTACAAGTATTTCCTTGTATCAGAAGTAACTTCTAAATGTGACAGTTGATTGAAGTTCGAATGCTATAGCGCTGATACTGATTTGACAAGTCTATGTTATGGTATATAGTCAATGTTACATGTTTACTATAAAATTGTAAACTAATTTACACAACCTCCTGTCAATCTAAAATTAACTTTTATCCCACGGTTCAAAGTACAATCGCATCAAGTCTAGCAAACTGTAAAGTGCGTGCAGAGAGCGTCAGAACATCAAAGTGAATGGATGGACCGAATGATTCCGGCTCGCCGGGCTGACCGGGCTGACCGGGAGTGTTTTGAGTAATAGACCGTTCATGCTCTGGGTTGAACGCTTGATACTCAGGTCAAGCCATTGTTGTCCCATGACAGTTTTGAAAATACAGAAAGAGCCTATGTTATTTAAAGTCCAACATTTGTCTAGTTAAAACTATTATTTAAAAACTAGAATTCATAAAGAAGCGCTTTTCAATCGTCAAATTTCATTATAACATTCACCACCGGTAGTATTCTTCAAGGTAGGTCGAATCTAAACCAAAACACGAACATCGTATTATCGTAATAGTTAATGTAGGTTTT